>NW_024581101.1:236443-280742 GCF_017639235.1 Corvus kubaryi
GCCGGACATAGAGCTACCGCGCCCCCGCACCGAGCCCACCTGTCCCCAAAGCCACCGCCACCTGCTGAGGGGCTGCATCCCCAGTATCCCCAAGCCACCGCCATACCTCCCTGCCGTGTCCCCTCCACCCCCAACTGTCATCACACCTCCCTGGCATGTCCACTCCATCCCCAAAACCACCATCGCACCTCCCTGACGTGTCCCCTCTATCCCTGAAGCCACCATCACACCTCTTTGATGGGTCCCCGCCGTCTCCAAAACCACCGTGACATCCCCCCACTGAGGGGTTGCATCCCTAACTGTCCCCAAATCACTGTCACACATTCCTGCTGTGTCCCCTCTGTCCCCAAAGCCACCATCACACACCCCCACTGTATCCACGCTGTTCCCAAAGTCACTATCACGTGTCCCCACTGTGTCCCTGCTGTCCCCAAAGCTACCATCACACCTTCTTGTTGTGTCCCCATTGTCCCCCAACACCATCACATCCACCTTCTAAGGGGCTGTATTCCCAGTGTCCACAAAGCCCCCATCATACCTTCCTACTCTGTACCCCCTGTCCCCAAAGCCACTATCACAGTCCCCTGCTGAGGGGTTGAATCCCTACTGTCCCCAAACCACCATTACATATCCCTGCTGTGTCCCCACTGTCCCCAAAGACACCATCACATCCCCCCATTTTGTCCCTGCTGTCCCAAAGTCATCATCATACCTTCCTACTCTGTACCCTCTGTCCCTAAAGCCACTCTTACATGTCCCCACTGTATCCCTGCTGTTTCCAAGGCCACTATTACACCTTGCTGCTCTGTTCTTGCTGTCCCCAAAGTCACCATCACCTCCCCTGATCACACCCATCCTTATGTCCAAAGCCATCATTGCACCCCCTCACTGAGGGGCTGTATCCCCACTGCCCCCAAGCAATCATCACTTCCCCCCAAACACATTTCGTTTGTCCTCAAAGTCACCACCACAGCCTCCCGTCGCCGAAGCTGTTGTCACTCCCCCCCCAGAGGGGCTGTGTCCCTGCCAGGCTTGGCCACCCTTACCTGGGTAGTGGCATAGCTCTTCCACACTGCAGTGCTCATTTTCACTCCTGTTTTGCAACAGAAGATTGCATACGCCAGGACAGTCGCGAGGGAGAGTAGGCACAATGTGAAGCAGATGAGTAAATCATGAAGCCGCCATGCACGTTCTGCATACTGCAAACCAGGAGCTAACTTCCTGGCAGCCAGCTTCAGGATGCTTCAAGTCAGTCTCTGCCAATGCAGTCCTTAAAAACCTCTCAGACTGTGGCTGCAGGCAGCCCTGCTCCTTTCTGACTTTAGCATCTAATTCCCACAAATATAGATAATTGAATTATGCTTGCAATAGGGTAGTGGAAAACAACCAGCAACCACTAGGTCACTGAAGAAAACAAAGTCAGTTAGTTTTTTTTTTTTCTTTTAACTGAGAATTTTTTGGGGGCTGGTGACACTTCGTCAAGTATGAATTCAACCAGACATAGAGAGAAGCACCTGAGGGTTGTTTATTACACACAGAGTAGCCCTCCCTGACAGCAGCACTAATGGAAATAACACTAATAAAACTGTCGTGTTCGTGGTCTGAGCAGCAAAGTGTGAGCCCTGGTTTCTGTGTCCTGTTCTGACAATCACTTCCCCAGTGACCACCAGCAGACCACTTCACCTCCCTTCCTAGTTACCACCACTGATTCATAGTTGAGATCAATTAGTTAATGTTTGCAAAGTCAGTTGAAGATGACAAAGCGTTACTTGCTGCTAATAAAACCATAATGATTCCACTGTTAAACATTAAACACACAACGAGGTGTAAAAAAAATACCACATTTATGGAAAATTCCTCTTCCTGCAAGGACAAAGGATTAGCTCCTGAAAAAAGAAGGATGAGCACAAATTTGCACCACAAGATTGTGCCTTAAGGCTTCTGCTTGGGTCTTTGCTACTGATTGTTTGTGTGTCCATGAGCACATCACCTGAACACAGCCACTTAATCCACAGCTAGCCAAAAATCACCAGAAGGTTTTGGAAAGGGATGGTCCTTTCCATTTTGTGCCTCTGCTTTCCAGTCTGCTAAATGGGATGAGGATTGCAGCTGTGTAGCCTGATTTTTGCAGGCAACATAATACAGCAGTGAGCAAACCCTCGCAACATGGTCATTAGAAGCCTGGGGAGTTGTGCTGCTTGTGGGACACGTCACACTACAGTGAGAGGAATAAAAGTGGGTGTGTGGGACTTTCTAGGAGATTTTTCTTAGCAATGAGTCTTGCTTTAAATGCAGAACTGGTAGCTGTGCCACTGGTAGGGCTCCAGGTCACCATATGTAGAGGAGCACATGTCTGATGCTCTGACCTACAGGCAAGAAGGCAGAGAGGAACCAGGAAAACCACGTTTGTCTGTAGCTTTGGGCCTGCATGGGGCCACATTCATGGTGATGAGGCACTGGTGTTTCTGGCAGGGCAGAAGCCATTGGTGGGGATTTGCATAACAGGAGCTCCAGGCACTTTAGGATTTGGCACAGCGATCTCAGAGAGAACTCCTCTCGAAAAAGAGCAGCCCTTTGACAAGGTATCCTTCATTTCCTCCACTGAACTGCCCTTTGCAAGGAGCACGCCTGAGCTGCAACAGCCTATTGCATCCTCCTCCTGAAATCTGATGCTGCCCTGCTTTGATGGCGATCAGTTGACTGCAGAAAAGCTGAATCATGAAACAAAGGTTATAAACAAGGTTATTTTTAACGAAGGAAATTAATCCCACATCATTCAGAAGTCAGGGCAAGGGACTGTCGGCTGGGGCTTGCAGGTCTCACTTCTGCCCCGACATTCTTTATGTCCTGGAGCAAATTAAAATCTCTCTAGCCTTTAATTTAGCTTCTTATAACATGGACAAAGCAGGAGACTCCAGTTGTGCTTTCTTTGTACAGCAAAGCTCCTGGTGTGACAATAAAGTGATACTGGGAGCTGTGTGATGCCAAGGGCTGGCTTGCACTGCCACCCGGCACCTTGCAGAGCTATTTTCAGCCATGCAAAATGATTGCATGCAGTATTTCAACAATGTTCATAGACATTTCAGATGCAGAGAGACTCACCAGTCTGATTCCCCTCTCTCATATTTCACATACATTTCTTTCTCTCTTACATTTCAATTCCCACATGAAGTCCAGTAACTTCTGCTTCATTTTTCTCACTGCAAACTCAAAATAGACAAGTTTTGCAACCCAGAGACTCATGCTGTGCCCTTCATGCACTGGGGTGCTGCTGGTGTGTTGTAAATACCCAGTCTAGGAGGAGGGAAGATGGGTCTGGTTCACCTACAGCTAACTGGGAAATTTCCTGTGTATGCCACTTTCTCACACTTAAATTCTTCCATGAAAAGCATAATTCATTTTTCCTAGGAAAGGTGACTCAACTCGGAGAAGCAGGGGATTGAGGCTGGGGCTGGCTAGCCTTCTGCGCACTTCCCGAGAAATATGAACAACTCCGTGTACAGATCCTTGCAAACCTGTCTTCTCTGCTTCATGCCCTAGTTAACAAGTGCTTTGGGTGTGTCTCCCCAACACTACAGAGATAACTACCAAGGTTAAAGAACTCTAGATTTTTGGAAAATGTTTGTAAATATATGTATTTAAACATATACACACACGTATATTTATGAAAACTTTAGGAGATTGTAAACTTCCCTGCCATACTCACTTAAAATACTGTTAAGGGTGGATTTTTGCTCCTGAAGGATCTTACCTTTCCCACTCAAGTTTTCTTTAAGTAGTGATTTCCACATAGAAAATATCAGATGGAACCCAGAGCAGAAATTAGTTGGATCCCAAGTGTGTTCTGCTCCCCCTGGCCCATCTTCACTTACCTGCTGTGGAAGCAGACACCAAACCTGCACTGGCTTGGGACACAAAGCAGCGCCTTGGCACAGGTGCTCAGGAACCTCCAGCACAGCTGTGAGAAGTGGAACAGGACCAACCTTGCAAGCCAATTGCCTCTTGCTGGTGCCTGCAAGGACATGTGGCTGCATGCCAGAAGGTGGAATAACCATTGCCCCTCACTAGTTATGGGGCAGCAATGCTGCCAGGCTGTGCTAATTAGTGCTTGAGACGCCTCTGTGATCTGTAGATGAAAGGTGAGTTACAGCTGCAAATTATTGTTCTCTTTCATGTGAAGTCTATTATTTCCTGGTGTCCCTCATTTTGACTCATGCCACATCCCGTATTTGGCACAGGGCAGGTTTCTCTCTGTAGAGGTGGTGCTTTACATGTCAAGCTGCCTGCACACTGTACAAGTGTGTGATCTGCTCTCAGCATCCATTTGAGGAAGCCTGTCTATGCTCATGGTTGGGAAACTTGGGCTGGAATTTGCACAAAATTTCAACACCTGAGCAGATGGCTTAGCTGGTGGATTCAAAGGGGCTGCATTCCATGAGTTTTGGGCTGGGTACTCAGCTGGGTTGTGCACTCAACTCTGTGAGCAGTCAGAGGACCAGCTGGGTGAACCAGAGAGGAGAAAGAGGAATATCCTGAGCTTCTGTGTTTGGGACTGCCCCAGGGAAGGGGAAGAAGTCAGAGAGGACCAGACTGGGGCCTCTTAGTCTGTAGCCTCTCTTCTGTGTCCCAAACTTCCTGGGCAGGCATTACAAAGCAGGAGAGGTTTGTGTCTTTGGCAGGTGTCTGGAGGGAAGGGCTATTAACGTGGTGTTGTGAACAGCCCATGGATAGCAGAAGGATCAGGTATATTCAATGTCCTTTCTATGTTCTGCCCCATGGCACATACACATCATCAGGCTGCAAAAGCAAGTGACATTTTGCTGTTATTGATAAATAAAACAGCAGAAAGTAGCATGTGGTGTAAAGTAGTTGTAAAAACAGAGGAAGAAATATCCCTGATACTCTACACCAAAGCAATTCTAGCACAGAGTGGAACTTCCTTCCCCCTCACTGTGCAGCTCTCCAGCTGGCAAGTAAATGGCCACTCACACAAGCTGGCACAAGGCATTCAGGGATTTTTACAGCTGAAAGAGATCTACTTCCTGCCTAGCCCACAGCAGTTTCCACCTTCTTCCCTGAAGCCCACAAGATTTTAAACCTGCAAATGAGGAAACTCCCACGTAGCCTCACGTACCAGACAAAAAGGAGGACTGGATGGGACTTCCAGTCCCAGGGCAGCCCTCTCTCCATCACCCTATTCCCTTAGCTCTACCAAGCCCTCCTGACAGCTGTTTGCTTACACAGTGAATTGGTCTGGGGCTGCCATTACTCTCCCCATGGACACAACAGTCACGCTCTAATTCTGGCTTTGGCTTGCTCTCAACAAACCCATTTGGGTCCTGTGCCACCTCCCTAGGAGCCAGCAATGGCAAGAGCCCTGCTTGTCCTCTGCAAAAGCCCCACTAAGGTACACACAGGCTGCCCATGGATGTGTAACATGAAAGAATCTGAGTGCTGAGCAGAAACAAGATTGCAGAGCTGCACCCCAGTGGCAATTCACACACATACAGAAAGAGACTATTTAAGAAGTGTTTGTGCCAAGAAGGCTGATGAAGGCTGCAGAGGTTCTCTGGGCCAGTGTCACCCTCACACCCACCTGCAGATCCCTTTGTGGGGGCCATGAGACCCATGGTCCCTGCATCCCATGCTGGAGGAACTTAGTGTTTCAGGCTGATGTTGTGACACCTTCCCCTGCTCCATATTCCTTCAGTATTGTGAATCCTCTGAGGTACTAAGAAAGCCACAAGCTAATTTCTTTTCTTGCTACAAGACAATCAGCAGAGTGAGCCAAACACTGCTGTCGGGGAGTGTGGTAACCCATTAGAGGTCCCACCTATGCTGCGAAGGGAATACACAGAAAGATCCCCACCATAAAATCTGCTTTCTCTTGTGTTGTATTTTTTTGCTGCAACATTTTCTTCAGAAGGTTTTGTCCTGAGCTTCTCAGTGTGTCAGGGCAGAGGGGCCTTGGGTCCAAAGTTGCTTTGTACATCACTCACCCTCATGGCAGTGAAACCCAGCATTTGCTGGGACAGGGTCATGCATTATATTCCTGCACTTCTGTATTTTACTAACTATGGGAAATGCTGAAAATAAGTTTTCAAAACCTAAACCCACTCAAGCAGAGGCTGATTTTAATGGCCACTGCTATTATATGTTACCAAGGAGTGAGCAGACACAGGCCATGAGCACTGCTTAGAAAATTACATTTTACATAAGGGGTTGACAAACCAGGATCATTTTGACACCTTCAATAAGATAAATCATGGTAAAGTATTAGAATTCTTTTATTTTTAGCAACTGAAGATTCGCAAATAACAGTTTTTAATAACCATGAATGATGACATCAAACTGCCACATCCCAAACTGAAATCATCACTCACTTCTTCTGGCAGGTGGGGAGGGATTTCTCAGCTTTCCTCCTCCTTTTAAACAACCTCTGCAGCAAAGAAACACTAAAAGTTGGAAAAAACACACAATCTTGCGTGGTGGTGATATTGACAGATGTGATGGTGCGGGCTGTACATGACGTTGTGATTTTTTATTAATAACTCTGCACTGCAGAGATCAGTCAGAAAAAGAAGGAGTGCCTGAGTGCGTGGGGAGGACAGCTTTGGACTTGCAATACAAGGAGTGTAACGTCAAAGGTAGAAACACAGGAGGGGAACAAGACTCACAAAGGAGGCAATGAGCTGTGGGTGGCTGTGAGCATCAGGTACATGCATCAGAGACCCTAGCCATCAGGTATCCAGGCTTTCAAATCAATTGACTTGGATCAGCAACAAGAGGGCAGGAAAAAATGCTCTCAATTTGTGGAAGCAGGTAAGAGAGATCCAGTTGTTTTAAACAAAAGGGTTTGGGAGTTTTTCTTTGCTGACTGTTACGGTGGATTATGCACAGAAAAATGCTTGGTCCCTTCCTCCAGCAAGGGAGTGTTCTTGTCCCCCCTGTCCCACACAAGTCACCCATGCAGAGGTGTGCAGAGCCAGGTAAGATGGGGAAGGAGGGATTCCTTCTCCGAAGCCAGCAAATGGCTACAGCCGCCCCATTTGCCCCTCTCCCAAGCAGCCACGGAGGAACTGCTCTGGAGGGAGGACATGGGCGGCTGCAGGAGCAGTCGGGCTCAGCCCCGCAGAGAGTCCGAGTGCCAGCATGTGATGAACATACTGTCCCCCGTCACATTGCTGCACCGCCGAGGGGAAGGAAACCAAGCTTCAAAGGGAGGGAGGCAGGAGGGGCCAGAGTCTCCGGGGGCGGCTGCTCCCCAGTGTTTGTCATCATCTGAAAGAAGAGTGAAAGTTTTTGCTCTTGGGATAATTATTCAAGACATTGGGTCTTGCTTTCACATGCCCTCTTCTTCTTTGCTTTTTTAATTAACTGTAAACCCCATCCTGGCTGCTAAACAGGGATCTGTGGAACTGAAGCTTGTATAAATGTCGTGATTTATGTTCCTTTGGAAGTGAACTGGCATTTCTGAGGAACCCCACCCAAGCCTAGCAAATACCATGGGAGTGCACTGACTCATTGGCTGCTGGCATTCGCTCCTCTCTCTAGATGGCTTGAGCCTGCAGCCAATTTGGGCACATGTGAGACAGTCCTGGTAAGTGAGCCCTGGCCCCCAGAGACACCTTACACGGAGGAAGTGCCTGCCAAAACCTCTGGATCCCAGGAGAGGCTCAGAAGGGAAGAACAGCAGCACTGCAAGGCTGAGCCAAGCTGTAATCACTGGAGCCATGCGGTGGAGGAAGCAGCGTGTTGGCACAGCCTCTGCCTCCAGCGAGGGCTAAGAAACTGCTGCCAATTAACAAGCGTTCAAGTCACCCGAAGGCAGAGTAGAGCCCTGCGGAGTAGCCTGCCTGGCAAGCCTTGGCAGAAGCCCCTTTGCCTTGCTACACCGTGAGAGCAGCCGGGAGGGGTAGATGAGCTTGAGGAAGCGCTAAAAAAACATCCAGTGCATAAATATCAGCTGCATAAATGTCAGCTGAGGCAGCAATACCCACTGAGGACCTGACACAGAAGAGCCTGACTTACAGAAATCAATTCAGCCATTTCCAGGTGTGATCTTGGTTAAGTAAACAAATAAATAAAAGACATTGCCACATTGTTAAAATGGCCCCTGCCTACTCAGTGCTCTGCTCCCTCGCATTAATGCAGTTGTGTTTGATGAATTGAGGGAGAAAAGTTCCCTTTGAGTGCAGTGCTCCCAACAGGCTGCAGAGTCACCCTCACAGGCTGGTTCTTGCCTGGCTCATGGGGCATCTCCCAGCTCTTGTATACATCCCATATACAAGAAGGTCCCCTGGGACCACCAGCTCTCTGCCCCACCCACTGTAAGAAGACCCTTTTCCCATGCACCCAGAGATAGCAACAATGATCACAGGTGTACCTGGGTGGTGTTTGCCTTGAAGAGCATGTGCTGAGCTCCTACAGTTCCCAAATGCCATAAAGTGACCCAGCTGGGTTGGTATTCCCCTGCTTTTTTTTGCTAGCTATCCATCCAATATCTGCTGTAATAAAAAAGGCAAATCAGAAAACAATGCAGTCTGTTTGTGTGTTGTAAACTGGGAGAACAGCTGCTACTCCTGGGCTAAATGGGAAGCCTTTCCTTGAGAGCCATAAAAAGCAGAGTTTCTCCTTTCAATTGCTACATCATATGGCAAAGAATGGCTTCTGCTAGCCTTGCTGGCTTTTTTCTAAATAAAACCAGGTACAATGGTGGGGAACAACACACAGGGGCACAACTCTGCCCCTCAGCACTCAGCTGTGCCTTTGGAGAGCCTAAGATGCATCTGAGGAGGAGAAAAATTGTTTCCCAACAATGGCCAGCATGCAGGCAAACCCAAACACACACTGTCCCAGGTGTGTCCCTCTGAATCATGGCATCGTCTCCAAACACAACCAGCACCATCCCCCCTGGAGACCTTTCCCTGAAGATCACAGCACTGAGAGACACTGTGTCTGGTGTGCATTGCAGATCACTTTGGAATAGTATCTCCATCTCAGATGGAAAGAAACCTCCCTGGGTCATCAGTGGACTGAGGATATGATGATGCTATGGAAGTATCACTGTTTCCCAAATGGGTTCTCATTTCTTTCTCCAGGGTCACTGGTCCAAGCAGAAGAGTGTGCCAGACTTCATCAGAAGCTAAAAGCTGCTCTAAATCTACTCTCGGGCTGCCTGGGCAGCCCAGCCTGCACACTCCCCACCATCCCCAAACACACAGAGGCTTTGTTTAAGCATTACTCAGCTAATATTTCTTTTTCCATGACTTAGAAAAGGTGCACCAATCTCTGTGGGAGAGCAGGAGAGGCCAGGAAGGATTGCTACACCTTGCACTGCCACAGCTTCAACTCCTGACCCTCAAATGTGACAGTGTGCGTATCCTACCTGCCGAGCTGTGCATCCACCCCTGTGCCAGGGTTCAGCTGCAATCCCAGAAAGCCTTCCCGATTAGTTAGCTGGTGTCTGTTACTCTCTCACAGCCTGTTGCTTGATTTATTTACCTCAGTGACAGGTCTTTTGAGGACTTGCAAGGTCAGGCCCAGAGCCCCTTTGAAACTTTATACAGATGGGAGCATGAAAAGAGCACAGGAGCAAGAGGACATAAATAAATGGGAGATGTCTGCTCTGGGCTGAGAATAACCCTGTTTGATGGGAGAAAACTTTTGTCCTATTTTCTGTTTTATCAGTGGAACAGCACTTGACAAGACCACTGCTTGGCTTTTCTTTCCTTGCCATTCAGAGGGAGACATTTCTGCCTTAACAAAGATGATGTTTCCTTGCAGACAGAAAAGCAGCCTGTACCCAAGCTGCAGCAGAGACAGCTCATCAAAGCTCCAACAAAGCTGCTGTTGTGCTGTAAGGCAGCAAAGCAAACAGTCTGCGCCTGTTATCATTTGGGCTTCACATGTGCAGCACTGTGACCACCATTAACAATAGCATGGGCTAAATTCTCATATCCCTGCTCTGATTCCAGCCATGTTCCGCTAACAGCCCCACTCTTTTCCATAAAGATGCCAGAGCAAATAGTCATTGTGAAAATACAGGCCTTGGAGTGGCTGCATGGGTCATCCTGGCCTTGCACAGTGCATTAACCTCCTCAAAGATCCATCCGCACACAGGGATTGCATCACCAGTTCCCAATATTAGCTCCCAAAGGAGGCAAAAATGAATATCTGCTATGCTAAATCATCCCTTATAAACAAACATCATTTAGCTGAGGAGAATGGGGGCTCAGGAGGCAGTCAGAATCTGGGACTTTGCTGGTGAGCTAGGAGCTCTCTTTCCCTGTTTCCCAACGCAAAGAGGGCTCAGGCAGAAGGAAAGCAGAGGAGCTCCCTCTCCCCCAGCCCCAAGGACTCACCTCTCTGGGAAGTAGCATTGGGAGCACAGGGGACTTTAAGAATAGATTAGGTGAATTTGTGGGTGGTAGGCACACAAAGATCTTGGAAGCAAGAGAAACAAATCGAATTTCAGATGAAACAGAGTTGCAAAAATAATTTCCTGTCTCCTGAAATATTTTAATTGAGTCCTGGATACCTTCAACAATGGCTGTCCTCCTGAGAGTGGGCTACTGTGTAAAAGCATCTCCTGGATGTATACACAATGTTTCACTGGGGAACACCAGTACAGGGCAACATCCAAAAGGACAAACATCACCTAACCTGGAGCATTCTCAGAAGGCAACATTTAGATGTATTGAAATAAATGCATTTTTCAGATCTAAAATTTTGACCAACACCAGAATATTCAAGCAATACACTTTACTTTCAACAAACTGCTCCTACAGCCTTTTTTTTTTTTTTTTTTTTTTTTAAGAGTTTACTCCTCAAAGACACTCATTTTCCCAGGGGAGAGGTCAGGAGAAGGCAGGCCCCAGGGCTTTGGGGAGAAAGGCAGGAGCCTGGCAGCAGGCTGGGGATTGGTTTTTCCATGGCTCCCTCTAGTGTGTACAATACAAAATGGGATTGAACACAGACACTGAATTTCGTGCACTCGATGCAACCTAAAACAGATTTAATACAACAGACACTTAAAATGTATTTCTAGAGAAGATTGCTCTAGTAGAAATTCTGCCACTTTTGAACAGAAAAACAGCTGCTAGGTCTGCAGGAGCAGCTGGCTGCATTTTGCATGCTCACAGTCTGTTTTCCTGTGTTTCTGAACCAAAAATTAAAAAGTCAGAAAGACTCTTCTGTAATAGCAGCTCTGGCTTATTTTTCACCTATTACTTTTTCATTTATTCATATCTTCCTCAGGGATGGATCTACCTATTAGAATGATAGGATTATTTTCTGAGACTAATCTAAGAAAATAAATTTAAAAGTCTAAACCTTTCATTAGATCTCAAAGAGACAGATTTGCTCGGTCAAGGAGAGCTGAGACACTCAGGAGTAAATGTCCAGCAAATAACATTTATTAATTATGCATATTCATACTCACAGCCATGGACAAAGGCAGTGTTCCGGTTTGGCCAAATTGAGAAAGGAGGAGGCTGCCTGCAAACTAATGTGTTAAGTAAACAGCTCCTTTATTGGTCTAAGTAGTCATGTAGCAAAGGAGCTCACATTTCCAAGTATCTGTGGAGCAAAATAATAGAAAAGCTATTAAAGTCCAGGGAAAGATTGCATTATATTGCCTAAATTAAAGCCTAAATTGGTATGGATGTAAACATTAGGGTTCCTGCTTTCTTCTACTTCTGAATACCAAGCAGAACTTGGCCAGCACATAGAAATCCTTTCAATATATGCTTCTTTTCACCCTGGACCTCAGGTGGGGCCAGGGAGGGAAGAACTTTGCCCTAAGGGCAGAGATCCTGGCACTGGATGATGGCAGAGATCAGGCTGGCTTGTGATGTCCATGCATCTCTGCTGCTTGGCAGGTGCGAACGTCTAATACTGAGCTCCATAATCAGCAGCAAAGTTTTCCTCACACAACAGCCTATGTCAAGGAGCATCCTTGGTTTTGGGGGCCTGAGAGATGGACTCTTCTCTGATGTCTCACAAGAAAGTCACCCTTGAGATGAGCTCGATAAGTCCCCTCCTATCCTGACTGCATCTTCTTTGCTCCCCTGGATTCTGAGCCCTCCCTTGAGGAGCCAGGCTGACCATCAGTCAAAGCAAAATAAATGAGCCACACCCCAACACTTTGCTCAAGCAAATCCAAGGTGCATCCTGCTTAATTATTATCAGCCCTGAGAATTAATCAGAACCATTTCCCAGGATCAGACCTATGGTGCTGCATGCAAGTGCAGGGGATGCATCCAAACCCCCACACAAGGTCTGTGAGGAAGATGAGCCGTGCCAGGGTCAGATGAGGACCACTGGCCTCTACCATGATCTGCTGCACACAAGCAATATATAAAATGATCAACAGGTTGCGGAGCAGGAGAGTTCTGTTTTGCAGCTGACTGATGAAAGGCAGCTTTGCCATGCTGTTGCCCTCAGGGCAGCTTCCCTCCCAGCCCCAAAAGCAAAGTGCTGCACCTCTCCATGGCTGGATTTCCCTTCAGGGAAGGCTGTAGGGCTGCACAGAATGGGCCCTGCACAGCATCCTGCAGGGGACAGAAGCCTGCAGCTATTACAGCATCCCTGCAGGCACAGGGGACAGCACCACTGCCCCAGAGGCTGGTGCCAGCTGAGGTATTTCTTTAAGGGGACAGAATGAACTGAGCCATGAATATTCAGAACCTGCACAGCAGCAAGAACTTTTCTAAGAGTATGTCACAAGTGTTAAGGGTGGCTGATTAGATTGTCTTCATTTGGCCCCTGCACTTGGTGGGCTCCCTCCACAATTCAGCTGGTTGCCACTTGCACAGAGTGCAAGTTTGTCTGGCAAAAGCATCCCTCACAGAACAGCAGCCAGCCTTCATCTGGAGACAGCAGGAACTGGGGAATCCCCTGCTCCCCTCAGTGGCTTGTTCCAGCAGTTAATCACCCCCACTCAGAAATTTGTGCATGAACCAGGAACATTAAATGAATGATTTCGTTCATTTCCTGCCTTGGCAGCCTGCTTGGGCTGCTTGTTCTACTGACAGCAATGATTCAGTAATCTGAAAAACATTGTACTTCGTTTACAATATTAACAGCGGAGTGTACAGATACAGAGATTTTGTTTATCCTCATGGAAAGGCTGTTCTGCAGCCTGCAGAAGGTGAAGAATGACTCACCTTTACATCTTAATTTCTAGCATTGCCTCTGCAGCCTTTGGTTTGGCCTTCACTTTTGTGCAGAAGTGACAGAAAAGCAGCCAGGTCAAAGAGGTGAGGTTTTAGGCCATGGGTTGACTGATTCAGCAAAGAAGAAGGAGGTAGGAGTATGCGGACCCCAATTCCCCTTCATCACAGATCATGATCCGTGCCTTACAAACCTCCAGCCCAGGCACTGTTGTCTTATCCACCACCCAGGTGTCTTGGGAGGAAAAACTCTGTGTTCTGTGAGTCCCATCCTGCTCAGGAGCTGAGCACCACTGGGGAAAAAATGGAGAGTAGGAAATTTCAGTTCTGATCTTCTTCTCCCCATCCAAAATCTGATCTGCCACTCCCAGAAAATCAATGCAGCCAAACCAGATAATGCCACCCTTCTGCCATTCCACAGAGAGGCATCAGCTATGACAAATGCAGAAGGCCACAAAAAGTGCACTGCCTTAAAGAGCCATCACAGCAATTTTAAAATCAATGTGATGTCTGACAAAGAGTCAGCACAACTCCTTCCAGACTGGCAGCAGCATCCCGAAAGGCCCTGGAAGTGAGTTAGAATTCTGCAGGCAGCACTTTGCATGCACTGATGTTGATGGAGCATTTTCTCAGCAAGGCCATAAAAAGGGAACTAAAAAAAAAAAAGGCAGCATTGCGATGGTGGGGCCAGCTGGTGAGGGGAAGTGGCACTGTGTGTGAGTCAGCAGCACCACAGCAACCCTGCAGAGCCACCCATACGCCATGGGCACGGATGGCCAGGCAGCCACGGTGCAGAATGTGCTCTGAAGGGCACTGGAGGAAGGCAGGACATCCTTAATTATAATTTGTGTTCTCTCCATGATGGAGCTTGAGGACATGATGGAAGGGACTGTTTGGGAAAGCTGCTGCTGCCAACCGTGCCCCCTCTGCCTGGTGTGGAGCTGGCAGTGCCTCCCTGGCACATTGAATCAGCTCCAGCAGGCAGTGTTATTTTGGCAGAGCCTGGTGCATGTGGGCTCCCTGGGCAGGGTCCGGCCTGCTGGACTGGGGGATCTGTGAGCAATCCCAGTATGGATGCAGCCTAAACACAGCAGTGATACCCATGGTATGGCAGGGCAGAGGGGCACAGGGCTGTAACAAGGACTCACCATGGATGCTGTCTGTCCTTCTCTGTGCCCCTACTCACCCTCCCTGAGCAGTCTCAGATGTGAGGTCCCAAATGTCTCTCTGAGGAGGGGATTAGCCCACTCACAGCTCACAAATCTTTAGTGATTTCCAGAATGATGGTCACATTCCAGGCTCCTTGGCAAGGGAAAGAGCTCTCCACCATTCGTCTTGGCAATAGCTGCCCACGTGTCACCTCTTGGCTTAGCTGCCTGCCAACAATGGTGGTACCTGGCACCACCTGGGCCACCTCCAGGTGTGAGTCCTCCATGTGCAAACTCAGACACTGGAGCACAGGACCTGAGGGAATCAGTTCTGTGATTCCCTCCTCATTATTCCCATACACTTGTACTGTAAGAATATATTTTTCTTTATTTTAAAAACTCAGCGTATCACTACTTTTTATTCACAATTCATTACTCCCAGGAACCACCTGTAACTTTTATATATATAAATAAGCAATCCACCCAGATCTGCTCGTTGCACTCCTTTGTCCACCCCAACAATTAGTCCCTCTGATCTGGGGGGCTAACCATGTGATTTTCTATTGAATCAAAATAAACACATGCCCATAAAAACCTCAAAGGATTACAACAAATGGGGCAAAGGCAGCAGTAAATGCACTTCCCAGCAGCAGCAGAGGTTATCCCACATTATCACTAAACCCCCAGCACTGGGAACAGAGGAAAGGGGATTTCCTTACATTGGCCTTCAGTCCAGCAGCAGGAGTTACTCCAGGTGTGGCAGTTCTTCAGAGAACACACAAATCCCAGTAATGACTGTAAATCTGTGGTTGGTGTCTGCCAACTCCTTTGAGGAGCACAACCATGGGGCACATTGGGCACCAGTCAGCGGCAGCTGGGGTCAATCTGGACACAGTAGCTTCTACCCACCAGATTCGGACAGGCAGCCAGCATGCCCCAGTGTGCTGGTGTGTTCCCAGGATCACCGGGGCTCAGCTGGGATGTGCATAACAACACCTCCCCTATGGGGAGGATTTTGGCTCTTCTTGTATTTACAGCCTCATAAAACTGTGAAGCTGCTCCCGGGAGCAGAAGTTCCTGCTTGGCTCAGGCTGTGAGTCGTGAGCAACCATCAGCTACAGCCAACCTGGGGTTTTGACAGGAGGGGTTTTGCTGAGTGGATGTTTGGGATGGGAGCTGGTGCTGACGGCCCCTGCCCAGCTGTGGTTCCTCACGCAGCCATACAATCACTTTCTACACCCCGCTCTGTCCCCAAATCCCTGCTGTGGGGCCGACTCGGGGCCAGCTCTCAGCCACATGAAGAGTGTACCTGTACAACCACGGATGCTCCAGGAGGACTGGGCCCCCCCGTCCCATGTATCCCGTGTATCCCGTGCGTCCCGTGCCTCCCGTGCCTCCAGCCCCGCAGCATTATCTCCCCAGAGCGTCCCCGCTGGGTGCCGCGGCTGGGTGGGCTTTCACCGACCTCCAGACAGTCACTGCCTGCGGGGACAGGGACAAGGACTGGGCCGGGCCTCTACCCTATCGCCCATTAGCAGGGGATTGACCTCAAAGACTGATGCTGCTGAGGGTGCTGCAGCCATTCAGACAGCTTTATTCATTAGTAATTAGGCAGGCGTTGTCTGGCATCTAGATTAATCCCACTTTTAATTATTTTGAAACGGTGTGAGATTTCCCAGGCATTATAGATTATGTACGAACTTGCTGATTCCACAGCAATTATTCTAATGTAATGATGTCTATTAATATGCTTCCCAGCTTGTCATGCCCAGAGGGGAAATTCCCAGTCTCCCCCTGTGGAACACATACCTCCCACGAGGCATAACCCCCCTATTCACCTGCTTATGTGGCACAAAAGAATACTTTCCATGTGCTTCACCTAATATTAATAACATTACAGAGCTATTGCTGTATTGAGTACTAAGCAATGATTGCAAAGGGAAGAAAGACTCCTTACAGCCACAGCCTGCCCAAAACCCAGCATCTTCTTTTTGTAGGATGTTTTGAAAGGAAAAGGTCACAATATTTCTATCCTAAGTCAGGCTAAACCATCTAATCTGAAATCAAAGGTTTAATTCATTTTGTGGATCATTTGAGCTCATTACAGATTGCTTTTACAATCTAAAGACTGCATTTAAAAGAAGAATGTAACTTCAAGGAGGGATAATGAAATGTGAGCTGAGAACCCCAAAACACAGAGCTGTTCCAAAATCTCATCTTTCCTTTGGTCTAAATATCGCCTGAAGTCATCCTTTTCCCACCATAATTCTCATCATTCCCAAACTTCATTGATCAGAAAATTTGCTATTCACTGGCAAAACAAGTGTTGTGCCATTGGCTACCAGCTGATGCTGTGGAGCTGAGGTACAGTTATCAGAACGAGGGCTCAAGTGAGTGCTGTGCCACGACCCATTTGCATGCCTCTGTCTGTAAATGCCCATCAGAAAATACATATATTTTGACATTAATCTCTATAGCTTATATAGAGGTTTATGTCCGCAACTGCTTGTGCACATTCTATGAAGTTAAAACCTTATTTGCAGTCATATGAGGGAATACATAGATAAAATAGCTGAGGACACCAAAAGGCAGTGGTTGTATTGTCCTGAAAATGAACACTCAGCCTTCACTATAACTATTTTGATTGCTTTGCATATGTATTGTTTCAGCATTTCATTGCTCCCCAAACAAAAAGCGATATAACCTTTCCTGCTTGACCTAATGTACCCTCACAGAGCTAAACTGCATGACAGAGCTGCTGGGTAGAGTCTACGGGTAATTTGGCTGATAGATTCTATGGAAGCTCAGAGCCAAATTTGATTTCAGGCCCAAACTCATCACTCCGTCCCTAGAGATGGCAGAGCAGTGATATTAGCATGATGGCAACACTGTTCACTCTGAACTCAAGAAATGGATTAAACGAAATTACACTCTTCCCTGATGAGGTTGGTGGAACAAGGAGATTGCTTTAGGAAACCCAGAATTGAATTTCATAGTTAAGAGTTCAGATGCTGCACTGTTTTGCTCAGGAAAGTTTGTGCAGGCTGCTCCTCTGTGGAGCCACAGCTGCCAGCGGGGCAGGAAGGACATGGTGCCAGATGCCTCCAGAGCCTGGAGCACACCTGCATTTGAATCACAGCTTGGTTTGGCAGTGCTCCATCCACTCTGGAGGCAGGAGATTCCAGGTCCCCATCCCAGTACCCCCATTCCCACTTGTAAAGGACCCTCCACTTCCCCCCTCCCAGGCACTGCCACTCCAGCAGGGTCCAGCAATAACCAAACCACCCCCAGCTCCACCCAAATGCTTTGGAGACAGGGATATTTTTAGTAACTGAAAGATTTAAATTTATCACCTGCTTGGAAAATATTTTTTAGTTTTTGGAAAATAAAAATATCTTCCTGCAGAAGATGTCTCTGTAAGGATAACCTCTCCACCCAGAGGTGCTCTCTGTGCCTCCCTGGGAGTACTGGGCCAATCTGGCAGCTCAGGGTTGCAGCTCAAGGTTTGCATTAGTTTGACAGGTTCCCTCAATTACCTGATATTTCTGGCTCAAATTTAAGAGGGGAGATGTATCAGGTTTTCTTCTCTCCTCACTGATTTCATGAGCAGAAACAGCTGAAACAGGAATTGCATTGGTATCTGTCAGGTGTTACCCATGGCTCTGATATTTTAGATAATGTGTGAATTTAAAAAACCACACGAAAAAGCCCATTAGTTTGTTTTTACTAAAAAATTACATCATTGGAAGCAGACGTATCACAGATCACTAAAATGGATCATACGTCATATAAAGAGGTCATTGACAAAAATCAGCTGAGCAGTTCACTTCCAACAATCTTTGCATACCAGGTGCTCTTTAGGAAAGCTTTAGTCCTGAACTCTAAGACCCAATACGGCCCTTTGCAAGGCCACAGAGGTCTCACAGTTACCAACTTTCCAATCTTTGGGAGGGCAGAAGGAACCAAGACTTTCTCTTTGACATTAGTTTTAGCACTACACGTCTCCATCTCTGCAACAGCCCTTGGCTCCACACTGACAGGCCCAGGTGCTGGCAGTGCCAGAGGTGCTGACATGCCTTTCTATCCCTGGAAACGTAAGAGGCATCTCAGTGCTCCGAAGAGTTTTCTTAACATGTCTCCAGGCTTTTCAAAACTTGCCAGAGGGTTTGAGAGGTACTTGACTCACTGCTGTAGCTTCTCACCTTCTGAAGTTTGTCTGTCCTAACACATCCCCCACTCCTCCATCCTTCCTCTCCTGCAGTAAAAGTTTTCTCAGCTGTCAAATTACTCCTCTCAAAAGGCAACCCCAGTTGGTTTTATGCCAGACTTCACTGCTGGGTGCTTTTTTAGCTGCAGGGAGTCATCTCGCATGACCTCTATCCCATTAGCAGCTCCTGCAGCAGCTCTCTCAGTGCACTAACAGACCCGTCTATAAAGCCAGTCAAACGCAGATCTGCTGGCAGACCCCTTCTACTTCCTGCTCCCCAGAGCTCAAAAAGCCTTACAGAGGTAAGATGCCCCAGCAGGAGAAGGGCAGCTCTGTCCTCACAGGGGAATTCCCATAGATCAAGGCAAAGTCTCCTGCAGACACCTTCATGTCAACTGTCCTGCTGCAAGGCTGGCAAACCTGTGGATCTTTAATAGCCACCAAGAAAAAAATGCCTCCATCCAAACTATCAAAAAGAATATCTTTGTGGCATCTCTGGCCAAGATGATTCTCAGAAGGCAAGAGAACCTCTGCTCTGGAGACAGGCTGAGAGAGCTGGGGGGATCCAGCCTGGAGAAGGCTCCGGGGAGACCTGAGAGCCCCTTCCAGTGCCTAAAGGGGCTCCAAGGGAGCTGAAGAGGGAGTCTTGACAATGGCATGGAGTGATAGACAAGGAGGAATGTCTTAAAACTGAACGAGAGAAGATAAACCTAAGATATTAGGAAGAAATTCCTCTCTTTGGGAGTGGTGAGGCCCTGGCATAGGTTGCTCTGAGAAGCTGTGGATGCCCCATCCCTGGAAGTGTTCAAAGCCATGTTGGACAGGGCTTGGAGCAACCCAGGACAGTCAATTTTTTTTTGTGTCCCCAGGAGGGATACAGTGAGATGCACTGGAAGTCAGTGCCTAGGCAGCATCCTCCCACAGTCAAAATGGAGTGGGTATCTCATAAAGGATAAAAAATAAATCATATGCATACACACACATATATGTACATACAGAGAAAGAATTCCTTAATGCTCCAGACCACTAACAATCATATTTAAAATAATCAAAAACCACAGCCTGTTTTTCTGAGGGCTGCTCAGAAAAGAAGTCAAAACCTCTGTAACTCCTGAACCAGACAAAAGCCCACAGTGGCTTTGCCCTTGAAAGCTGTAGTTTAAATACACTTCAGAAAAGCTGTGACTTCAAACTCACATACTTGCTGTCAACTGCTATTTCACTCATGTCGGAATTACCATCCATTCTGAACTGTGCAGCTCTCAACACATCATCAGAAAAAGAAATAACCACATGAAAATCAGAAGTCTGTGGTTAAATTTTATTTATCAGTTCTATTGTTAAATGACACAAAGTCAGTGGATTGGCCTGTAAATCTACACAATAAGACAGCGTCTACCGTGGAAATCAGTAGAATTTGATATGGTTATGACAAAATGGTATCCTTATATTCGTACATCCCCTATATACAATAAACAGTATACACAAAGAAAATGCAACTAGTCTCTGTAAACCATGCACACCACAGTATAAAAAAAAGATGCACCTCCTGCAACAGGCCTCCAGCTCGCCCACAGTTAAGTCCTGTTTACAGCAGTGCCTTTCAGTTTCAAGAGCGAATTATTTTCCCCCGTGAAAACCAAAATACAACTGAGACATCATATTGGCAACTGCAGTTCTTGTTTAAAAAAAAATTGCTGTACATGAAGTTATTCTCTTCTTGAAGCTGCTAATGTAGGGTATTGGTTTGCTGCTGCTTTGCTCTCCCCTTGCCCCTGGCAGGGTTGCTGCCCCCAGGCTGCCACACAACATCCACTTCCAGGTAACTTAGGTGTGGAGCTGTAAGATGTTTTTAAAGCCTTCTGCCTCATTTTCTGCCCCCCTGCCTTCACGGTGTATAGAGTAATACAGGTGAAAGGCAACAGTGCAAGTGAGCCTTGTAAGCATTGTGTCCCTGGGAATACAGGGGGCCCTCTCCAGGTGTCTCCACTCAGTGCCACGCTCAGGAGCACTGCAGGACAAATGTTCTGAACTTGCTGAATGTCTGGCCCAAGCCTTGCAGAGGTTTATATTTTTTTGCATAGAGATTATTGGAGCCCCTTGCACCATGTCCCCAGTCTGCTCTCCCTGTGGGTCTGGGGGAGGCTGGAGGGCTGCAGGTGATCCCACTCTGGCTCTGCACCTTGAGCCCCAGCAAAGCCTGCTTGGGAGCAAGCTGCTGCACCCCATGCACCACACATCCTTCTCCTCCTGTGTAACTATGGCTATGGAAAAACTGGCTTCCATCATTTTCAGTCCTCATCTGTCATTGCTATGAAGGGCTCAAGAGCACAGGAAAAAAAAAAAGCCCTGTTCTTATCTGGTGTAGCAAAGATTTACTGGGAGTAAATCCTAATTCAAGTGTAAGTCTACTTCTGTTGAGCAATTCTCTTCATAATATTGCTGGGATTAGAGAGCTTTATGACTTTTTAAAGACACTACACAAATATCAGCAACATAATTTCACCTAGTTTATACCACCAATTATTAAGGAATGATAAATTCAGCATTATGTATTCTAGTGGGTAAGAAAGACTTAAAATGAGACACTGTTACAGGATTATAATTTCGAGAAGGCTTTATGAAACAAACATGAGAATGTGCTGTAAATTTTCCAGAATGGTTAAAATCATACTGCCCTGAAAAATTCTGGAAACAGTGTCAAATTACATTGGCATTGAGTTCAGAGATGTATGTTTGTTGGTTTTTTTTTTTTTTCAGTATGAGATAGACCAAGCTTAAAACTCTAAACAGCAGTAGGTAGAAAAAGTTTAAAATTTTAAATATTTATAGAACTAGAGAAATTACTTCTATTACTTTTAAAAGCCAATATTATACATAAAACTAGTTGATAATTTTTCTAGACCTTTACTGTTCCCTTCATTGCCCACTCATTAACTTGGTAAATACCATAAGCAGTTGGTGCCCTTGAAAACACATTATTAAAACAAAATTAAGAAAAAATCAAAGGGAAAAGGTTTTGTTCATATACTGTATTGTGAGAGTATGCTAAATGCTCCTTATTAGGAAATGAGTTTGCTTCCCAGATTGATTTCAGCTGAGCATCATAAACATTTTCCAGCATCCCGTTTCGTACTCATAGCTAATTTAAGGATTTTTTTCTTTCACTTCTTTTAAATAAATATCCAAGCAAACATTTCTGATGAGCCGAGTTGGTTCCTGTATTTCATAAATAATCCAACAAACCTAAAAAGGACAATTTAATTACACGCTAAGCTTAAGTGTTCCACGTACAGTACAACATTTATGCAAAGGCAACTGCAAAGGCAACATTTTGACCTCATTTTGCTTCAGACCCTTGAGAAGCATCACTTGTCGTCTCTGTTTTTCAGGTTGAGTTGGGCTCTGCTTCTTTTCCTCACCTGGTAGATGCCCCGCACTATCGCCGCCACCGCTCCACGTTCCCTGTGTAGTCAGTGCTGGAGCTGTTCTCCCCCTGCTCCCTCAGATGTGCCTGCTTCGCCCGCAGAATCTTCCGCTGCTCCTGGCGTTTCCGCCGTGCTTCCTGGTGCTCCTTCTGCCGCATGTACTGGTACCGCTGCAAAAACAGGTCTTTTGCATAATCGTACAATTCCATGTCTAAAAAATTGAGGGCCTCGATGTGCTGCTGAGTCTGCTTGTCTATCTCCACACTGGAGGCCCTTGTGCTATTGTACTGTGTGAATGGCGAGATGAAGTTCATGTTGAAAGTCTTCTCAAAGAGATACTGAGTCTTGCGCTGGAACTCGGTCAGGCCAAAGAAGGCCATCCGCTTCAGGTTCTCCTTGGCACTGTCCAGCAGAACCTTATTTCTCTGCTCCTCAGGCATGACCGACAGGTTGTAGCATCCCACCAGGCTGAGGTCGGAGAGCATGCGGACCTGGCGGTTGTTGGCCAGGTTGTAGGGACAATCCATGAACTCCTGCAGGGAACATCCTGACCAGTCGTCCCCTGTGTAGCAGCTGGGCAGCTCCTCGGTGGTCGGGGACCGGCCATCGCAGACATGCAGGGACGCCTTCCATGTCGCTCCTCGCTGGACATGGCGCCATTCGCTCAGGTATCGGGACACAGGGTCACGCAGGATGGTGATGTAGTAGAAATTCCTGCCAAGGGGAGAGGAAAACAGAGCGTTTAGTCCCGTGTGTCTCCAGCACAGAGTGCATTAACGCTCAAAATCAATACAAACTGGGAGATGCACTTAAGAGGCTTTCAGCAGCCCTGCTGCAGAGGCTCCTCTGCAAGTTCACCTCCACAGGGCGAAGGATGGCTGAACAACTCCTTGGGGGCAGTGCGAAGGGTTGTATCTACCTGCACGTACACAGAGCTGTCTCTGTTTAACAGGTGTTGTGTCTACAAAGGTCAAGGGAACCCAAGACTCCCCCCTGTGCTGGGCTGTCCATGTGGCAACATGCTCCTGCTGGTTGGTCACCTCACACCTTGGGAGAATACTTGAAATATCTCCCAGGATGTAAGCCACAACCCAAGCAGGACACAGGTAGCTCTGACTCTTTTAATTTCCTTGTACAACACAGCTGCACTGGCAGGTCTCCACAGACAGCGAAGAGCTGCCCGTGCTACATTCCCTGATGAGCAGTTGTGGGTCTCAGCTGCACAAGCCTCAGAGCAGCATAACACCTCTGACGTAGGCATTTCCTACAGGACCTTTCCTTTCACAGGCCAGATAAATAGGGTGTGCCCAGAAGCCCCAAACCACGTCCACCCTAATGAGGACCTTGACAAAGGTCATGTAAATCCTGTTTTATTCTCCTGCCTTCATGTGATATAGGACTGAAACAATGAGAGAGGAGAGCTAAGTGACTTACAAGAAATTAAAGGACGCATTACAGCATTTTGTAAGAGAAAACATTTTCGAGGGAAGCGCTGGCTTTGGTTAGAAGCAACAGGATAGCAGCACATGTGGGGGAGACGCTGCCACAGGGAACCCATTAGGCCACCAGCTGGAAAAGCTGCAAGTTCAACCACAGAACTTGCCCAGAGTTCACTCTGGGTTGCACATTAATATCCACCATCAAACGCTATGCTGTCCACCATTACAGCCTGAAGACAGACACAGCTCTTTGAACCTCCACTAACATGACCATGGCCTCACCTGGATGATGCTGGAGGAACACCATCAGGATACCAGCTATCTGCTTAAGCAAATGGAATTAAAGTAGCTCAATAAGCGAACTGTCCTGCCAGGGAAGGCCACTCCTCCAGGAAGAGGACACCAAGAAGTGTGTGCCCAGGAGCCCTGAGCACCTAGGGTGTGATTGCCATGTCCTAGGTGCTGTGTTTCTCCTAGGAGGAGAAGGACATTAATTTGCTTTCTCAAGTGACATCATGACTGGCCACCTTGAAGTCAAACTTTTGTTCCCTATCATATCCTCTGGCAGAAAAACCACTAGATGTCAATGTTTTACAGAAAATTGTCTTTGAATGGACTAAAAAGTGATTCACAAGCACAAAAAGGATCCAACTGCACAAGGAAAGAGAACCTGGAGAGTCACCATTCCTCTTCCTATTTAGAGAATCCACACTCATAAATAATTAAGTAGAAAGTACAATAAATGTGCAAAACCAAATAAAACCAATGAGCCCAGTACAGCATCAGTAGCTGGAAACAATAGCACTTGATGCTTGGAGCTCGGACACCACAACTGGCACCATCCCCATCCTCACCTGGGGTGGTGCTACTGCCACCCCCCCTGCTCAGAGGGATTTGGCCACAGATTCACACAGGCAAAGGGAGCTAAAGCCCCTGCCACAATCCCAAGGAAGGTCCTTTTCCACAGAAGTGCCATTCAGTGATTTCACTGTGAGAGTTGGAGGTAAGAAGGAGCAAGAATAAAGCTCACTTTTCATGAGTGAGTGGCAGCTGCTAACCCCACACTGTCCCTTGCAGAGATGGGGAAGAGTTTTGCTCTGTCTTATCTCAGCATGTCTCAGGTATCATTGGAGAACCCAACCTGGCAAAGTGAAAGGGCTTTCCATGAGTGCCACCTCAATCAGCTGCTCCAATGAGCAGGAGCTGTCCCTGATCATGTTTGTGTCTCAGGCTCCTTTGATGCAGCAGCAACACAGCCTTATCAGGATCCCCACATGGGGAAATGGAGCACCTGTGGTACAAAGCCAAGACCCTTCTTTACCTTCTGCCAGGACTCCTGAGCCTTGGAGCTAGTTTACTGGGACATTGCACTAAAATAATGACCCAACCATATAGCACCAACCTCTACATTAACTATAGCAACTAACACACAGCAACAAACCTCTGATTACTGAGAAGGCAAAAGCAAAGCTCTGCTTACCCCAGAGACCCTTGTACAAGCTGGCCCATGAGCAGCTCAGCTCAGGGGAGAAGGGTGCAGGCACAGGGGTGCTACCAGCTGAGGGAGAAGGCCAACCAGACTCTATGCTCCAAGGTCATCACAGAAATCGATGGGGAGTTAATGCAAGAAGGGAAACACATCCTGAGCCAAGATCGATACAGTGAGCATTTTATTATAGTTCAAACTCTTTAGCCACTCTCCCTTTGTGCTCTTTGGCCACAGGCGGCGACTAAGTGTCTCCCTTGGCTGCTGTTGTAAAAACAAAAGAATGAATAAAAACTCGTGTGCTGGTGGAAGAGGCTGTGTTGTAACAAATCACCGTCAGCCTGGGTTGCCTCATCTGGACAGGTTATCTCCATCTGTGCCTGCCAGGGAAATGCTGCAGTTGAGGGAGACCAGGGGGGATAAGGCTGAGTAAAGATGCTCACTGGACTCTGCAGTGAGTATGGAGGTGTCTGGGCTTCCCCAGCATCCTGAGCTCAGGATACCAGGCAGGGATATTCATGGGATGCCCCAGACAGGGCCCATATCCTCCCTGGCCTGAGCACAGCTCGCTGAAACAGGCTCGCAGCTATTACTTATTCCATGTTGTTACTTCCCAGATGAATCCTGCTTTCAAAAAATGAGAAGAGATGTCTTAGAGAGAGATGGTTTGTCAGTTGCTGGGCCAATCTCAGCAATTTTATGCATTTCTCCCCTTCTTAAGCCTGCCTATTAAAATTCTACCAAAAGATGCACTGACCGTTTTGGGAACATCTGCTTTTGCCCCAAGCCTCTCCTCCAAGTTAGGAATCATGGCAGCTCCAGGAAAACAGCCACACTGCTCTGCATTCATCTGAACTGAGCTTCAGAAAGTCACAAAAGCTTTAAGGCATCCTCAAGTCAGAGCCATGCCAGAGATATATTCGGCCATCAGCACTTTGAGCATCATTCTTCTGCAACAGAGGAAGACTCAAAGCTTTTCAATTATTTTTAGCTCTGTACGTAACACCTTGTTCTTTCTTTCTTACCAAGGGGGCATTGAGCTCCTGCTCATTCCTTGAAGTGTGTGTTTCAGAGCCCGAAACAACATGTTTGCAGGTAGAGCTCCAACTACCACGAATCATCCCTCCAACTTAAGAGCTGCACTCACCAGAAACACTGCTTTTCTGATGAAGTTGGGTGGCCATGAAGCAGAGAAAGGGAGCTCGAGGGCAACTCACAAATTAGGTTGACCCTGGAGGCATCAGGAATGTAGGGTGATGTGACAGTGACTTGCTTCTGGTATCTCCCTGAGCACTGCTATTCCTTGAGGAATGTGGGGACTGAACAGTCCCACAATGTTGAGTTTGCTCCCCATACTGCATCTGCTTGCTTTGAGGGATAATCCCGTGGTCACACAGTGTCTCGGTTTTTGGAGACAAAATTTTAGGAGGAAGCGCTCCAGAAGGAGTGCCTCCTCCAAAGGGAAAAGGGCCTGCCCTTTTCCTCCACCAATGAGACAAATTAGTAACAGCAAGTGAAAGTGGGAAAAAAACCAAACTGTTTATTAATACAAAACAAAACAGGGTAGAATAGGAAAAAAACAAAACTCCAGATACAACAAATGCTTGGAGAGGGAACAGACACACAGGCTTGGACCAGCTGGGGCCACCCTGCAGGCCTGCCGGGGCCACCCTGCAGGCTCCCCGGACTGGAGGGAAGGGAAGGGGAGGGAAGGGAAAAAGAACAAAAAATCCCAACACAACCTTTTTCCAGCTAGCCGGAACAAAAAAACCCAAAGAGCAGCACAGCGCTCCTGGAGCACTCCCTCCCGAGCCCTGCCGAGACCCTTGGAGCCCCCAGCCGTTGGGCCCAGCCGTTCAACCGACCTGCACCTGGCTTCGTTGCTCTGGCCCCGCCCTCCGGGTCCATCTTAAATACACAGTGTCCTTGGGCATTAAGCAGATGGTTAAGGAATAAAAAAACCCCTTATAACATCACCCCAGGACACACGGTCCATTCCTGCCAGCCTTTTCCCCACCTCTGCCAAACACAGGGGCAGAATGAGATTCCCTTTTTTCAATCTAATGAGTTTTTTTAAGAATCCTTGCACCAAACTTCAAATTGCAACATTAAAAAAAAAAATTAAAGAAAAAAGAAATTGAAGTCTAAGTGAGGAAGAGTGAAACCCCAGGGGATGACAACACTGAGTAAAGCCAGCGACTTCAGAGTCTGGAGAAACTGCCAGGGCACCCACACCATGGTGCTCAGGGGGGTCATTGTGTGCAGAGCTACGGAGGTGAGGAGACGGTGATTCTTACTATGCATCAAAATGGGTCAGAATCTCCCAAAGTCAGAGCACATCTCATCCCAACCCCAATGCCCCACTGTTTAATTGCCTGTTGAGGTCGAGGGAGGCTGGAGGTCAGACACTGGCAGTTGCCATGGCTTCAGCCTGGAAACCTGAGCCCAACTTGATGGAGCTATGAGGCAAGGACTGGAGAGGGGAGCTGAAAGCTGAACATCCACTCACCATTACATCCATTAGTGGATTAGTAGGTGAGGGACTGAGTGACCTTTTCCCATTTCTGCTGAGAAATGAGGCTGTAGTAAGAAGGGCTTTGTAGGTTACCAAGGGAGAGCCTTTGCAAAGGGAGCACCGCAGCCCCAGAAACATCCCCATCTTCCCCACAGGTTGTTCCTAAGGGCAAGCTAACCCAGGAAAACACAGCTTCAGCACAGGGCTGAGGAAGCAGAGCTATGATTTCCAGGGAAAGTACTGGAGCAGTCCCATTCACCATGCAAAAGTAAGGCTATGCTTTAAGCTGGCTCAAACACACTAGTTTGTATCTAGGTCAAGCTTATCCAGATGGCAAGCCTGGCTAGGACGTTTGGCATCACAGATGGGGCTTGTGCAGTGAATGGGAGGCAATTTAATAAAAGTGTCTCCATCTCTTTGAGGGGAAGCAAGCAAATTTGTTAAGTTTCCAAATCTGTGTGCGCTTTTTTCCCCAGTTCATGGACTTTGTGGTACATTAACAGGGCAGTATTGATACACAGGACTCCTTTAAACACAGGACTCTTTTAACATATGAAACATAAAATTCTTTTAACATAGGTGCTTTAGTATAAAGTATGGATTAGTAAAAGTTGGGTGTTGGCTGCTATGCTTGACTGCAACTGCTTTTGCAAGACAAGAAGCCTAGCCCTGGAAAGGGGCTATGATGATAAGTGAATAGGATATGCTATACCTAACGCTAACTGCTCTTAAAAAACAAACCTGAGTGGACTAGGATGATAAGGGAATGGAATGCGAGCAAATGGGTTTGGCTAACTGCTTGTCTGCAGAACAGAGGCCTAACCCCTACAGGCTAAGTGATAAGGGGGAAGATGCATGCTAACTGCCGTTTTAATGACAGATAGAGGAACAGCCACAAAAGGGTAGAAAAATGTAATGGGAGAATAGGAACATAATCAATACACAGTTATAAATAAAGTATAACTAATATAGCAACAAAATGTGTAATAGTAGAATTAAGTGTGTATTAACAAAATAGATACGATAAATGTATTAAGAATAGTGTGCTGTCTTTGTAACCCTAAGATAAGGAAACCACAAGTCATGTAAGACCCCTTAGGACTGTAACTCTAGATAAGTGACCAAAGCAAAGGTGGATGACGAACTTGTAAACATATAATGATGAACTTGTAAACAGAGAATGACAAATTTGTAAACGTATAAAAAACCTCTATAAGATGACCATGGCAGACACGCATATGGAGGTGTTAACCCCTGCGTGCTCCCAGCCTGCCCAATAAAGGCGTGCTTTACTTTACAGTACCTTGCTGTGCAGTAGACTCCTTTGAATCAGTGAGAAACCAAGTTCTGCTCCAGGCAAAGATGGATATTCTGAAAGGAAAGTTCCCCCTGAAGGTGCAGGGGCAAAGGGACAGACCAGATTTGTGCCACATCCAGCAGAAATGCAAACAAAACAAACTAAAACTCCACAACAGAGATTCTGCATATGATGCAAAGGATTAAGGACAGAGCTACTGAAAAAGAAAAATAATCACAGGGTTGGTACTTCAGCACCAGAAACAATGCACGATCACCAGAGGCAGCAAGCAGCACAAGGACATCCATGTCCTTCCCCCCTCCGCACAAACTGCTCATGCTGCTGAATAAAAATCTACAGAGCTCGTTTATAAGAGCAGTCACATACTTATTTTAAAAGCTGAGCAATTTGGGGTTTGAGATGGCAACTTGTTGCAGCTTATCTGACCACAGGAAGATGTTCCTACACCGTGGCCTCGCACACAGATCTGAGATCCCATCTCCTTCTCCTCCACTGCTCCCAGCAATGAAGTGAAACTGTCGCAGACAGGCTCCTGCACTTCTCCCTCATCCCACACCACTCGGAAAATGTCCCTGCTCAGGATTATTTCACAGCAAAGTCACAGGCAATGATGGAAGGTCAGGAATGCAAACGGTGCAAGTCTCACATTCCTTGTTCTGCTTTTAGAAACCCTCCCAGTGGGCTCCAAAGCTGCTGATGGATTTTAATCTCTGGCAGAGGGTCTCTCAGCTGATCAATCATGGCCACCACATCTCCCTGAGAAGTCAAACTCAATTACGCCACGCTGGGCGCTGAGTGCTTTGCTCCCAGAAGTTGAGGTTAATTCCCATCAAGAGAATGATAACTGAATCAAACTGAGAGTTTGATTTGCTAATACCACAGATTGTTCCTCCAAGAAAAATACCCCTGCTGCCTAATTTGTTGGAGTCTGGCATCTGTTTGGAGATCACTCAGAAATAGGCAAAGCGCTCATTTAATACTGTGACTCATCCTGATTCTTGACAAACTTTGTCACCTAGAGACACAACTTAGAGGACAGGGATGAGCATCATGGTGAGAGCCTCCCCTGCCTCAACCATCCCTGCTTGGAACCTCCCCCCAAAACGAGAAAGCCTCTTCCCTGCCAAGAGCTGCTCCCACAGCATAACTCACAGAGATGAGACCAAAATATTTGGCAAGCTTACTGAGGAAGTGCTGGGAATCAAATGTTTGCATCCACTCCAGCTCAGTCCCAGATGCTTCCCAGCAGTGATGTGGATGGCAACGGCAGCAGTGGAGATGCATTCATTGTCCATGGGCTTTCCACAGTGCTGCCCTGCTCCCAAGGCTTCCCGGCCCCACAGACAGTGGTAACAAACCCCATCTCAGAGTGGGAGAGAAGCAAGGGGAGCTGTCGAGTTCCCTGTGAGCTGCAGGGAGAAGATCTGATGCCCAGTATTCCATGGCTGCCTCCACGCTCTGGAGCTGCAGCCTGGCTGCCCATGCCAGGGCCTCCCCTGCCCCTGTCACAGCTCTTCCAAGGAGGCAACCATGGAGCAGGGGTATTGGAAGAGGACTGCTCCCCTTCTCTCCTCTCCCCAAGGACTTCAGTGCAGCTCCTGCCTAGCAAACAGACCCTGGGCTGGCTCCTACTTGGTCCTATGAGACGTCTCTTTATTCAGTCATTTAAATGGAACTAAACTTCCAGGTCCATCTCATCCAAAATTCAAAGTACAGTAAAATCTAGATGAACAAATCCCTTCTTCATTAAAGAAGTGATGGATAAAGATTATGGGGAGGGAGAGGAGGAGGACCAAACCCCTTTTCTCTGCAGCAGCCTGCAAGACTACCTGGACTGTATTCCTCTATTCTGGGTCTCAGGGTGGTAGAAGCAAATCCTGCATTAGCTCTGAAAAAGGGCCTGGAAGGAAAGGAGATAAATATTTCAGGACTGCAAATTAAAGTCCTTAGCAAATGCAAATTTACATTTCCTCTAAGTAATCATTATGTTTTCACTTCCATCAGCACCCAATGAATCACAGAGATGTTTTGTCTAGAAACACTAATGGTGGGGGTAGGAAGCCAGCAGCCTACCCACAGCAACGGCAGCAGGAGAGAAGTACCAGAGGAACCCATAAAAAGGAGCTGAATTTTTCAAGAACAGCAATGACACCAGCCCATCATTGTCCGTGAAATTACCAAATAGGAAAGATCTGCAGAAAAAAAGCATTTCAGGCACAGAGGAAGGCAGTGATTTTGCAGGTCAAGGTACACATTCATATATGTGCAGGCATGGCATATGCAAACAAAGATAATGAAAATAAGGCTTTAAATAAGTAAAAAATATGCAGCCTCACATACACACATGCTCCCAGCTACCCTCACGCACAAAATAATTGTCCACAGTGTTGCCTGAGGAGGGGAGAGTGGCCCTGCAGATCTGCCAGAATGGTATTAATTTCATAATTGCCTGTATTATTAAGATCTCTGCAGGATACCCCTGCTCACAACCAATGCAACAAGAATAGTGGCCTTTTAAACTGGTTTTTTTTCAGTAGTGCGTAAAAAGAGAAGCAAGTTTCTGTTTTTAGACTCAGCAAACAGAAGAGTGGCTCAGCTGCTGGTGCCAGTCCCCAGTCCTCTGCCTCCAGGCTGGAGTGTGGCATAGGAAAGGGTGGCAATGGTGGGCAGAGGGGCCCAGAACTATCCCACCCACCTGACCTGCTGGATAAAGGACTGAACTGCCCTTTGGAAACACCCAGCTTCCATCACAGCCTATATAGAGCAGTAAAGCTTCCCACCTCATGAGCTTAGGTATATGACAGAGGCATCAGGATGGAGGGCAGCAGTGGTACTGAGCCCCCAGGCTGGACATGGGAGGTAAAACCCAAGAAAAGGAGAGAGAACGTGACAGGAGGATCAGTGTGTGCCATGCTTCCATCGTGATGGATGACGAGCTGCAGTACAGGTGATGCTGGATTTGTGAGGTCTCGGCAGCATGCAAGGCCTTGGCTTTGGAAAGTGCCTTTCTTGCCTAGGGCAATTATCCCTTAATAAACACGAGGCAGAGCTGAATTTTGCTCTTAATACACACCAAGAAAACTCAAGGTCTAAGCAATGTCTTTTAAAACATTGAGCTGTGACACCCACAGAGTGCCAGGAGCACCTTCCTACTCCTGGTGTGAGGAGCTGTCCCTGTCCCCTGGAGCTCCCGGAGCTGCATCACACACATCTTCCAGGCGTGGTCCGGTATCACAGAGCTCTTATGGATTCATTAGAAAGCATGGCAGATATCCTGAAGCGAAAAGGAGGCCACTGCAACAGAGCTGGTGAATAACCACAGGATGCTGCTATAAATCAGATCTTTACAACAATATTTACCCCACCTAAATGCTACTGCAGGAATTAGTTTCAATGTGTAACTGATATTTCTGCGGCAGCAAAGACTGAGGTTTGCAAAGCCTACGCTGCATAAGCAGCGGTTTACAGAGATGGAATAGCGGCAGTTTTTTTCATTTTCCAGAGTCCACTCACCCTTCCAAGAATCTTAATGCCTCATTGATTCATAATACAGTACATAAAGATTTCATTTTTTCTTGCACACAGTGATATATTATGGAGGCAATCTATTTAGCCACTGAAAAGTTTGCTTAGTAGAGAAATTTGGAGTTTTGACATTCAGGAAATTACAGTCATCCGTAAAGTGCGATTGATATGCCAAGGCTAACATTTTCATTGCACTTATGGAGCCAGAATAACTATGCTAAAATATTTATTATATTCTAAAAAAAAAAAAAAAAAAAAAATCCAACTTCTTGTTTATAAAAAGCATATATTTAGCAATAAAAAAGCTTTATCCTTATATCCATATATTTTAGCTATGTCTTAAATGCGCAAAGCCACATACTCTCTGACCAGATGAAAATACTTTTAATAATCATATAAAACCAATATTTCAGACAGGCTTTGCTATGTGCAAGCAGAGGGCACGAGCTGACACGTGGCTGCATGGAGCTGCATGAAAGAAGAGAAATGAGATAGCGGCTGCCACACCGAACCTGCCCAAGGTCTCCCAGGGCTGTGGACACTCATCCTGCCAGCTACCAGCCAGCCACAGGAAGAAGGAGATCACTGAACCCCGTGCGCTTCATTTGCAAGTTCTCTGGCTAACACGATCCAGGAGGAAGTGGGTGGGGAGGGCCCCCGTCTCAGCTTGGCATGCACACTTGTCTTCTTTAGGAATGCATGAAAATGAAGGTGTGATTTATCCTATTTCCTGAGCACTCACTGCTGCTTGAACACCCTTTCCTACTCCTTTGTATATGAAAGTAGCTACTACTGAACATCCCCGCCTCAGCCCTGCAGAAACCTTGGAGCTCTCAAGAAACAGACCATACTATCAGCCCCAAGAACTCTGCTTTTTTCCCACAATGGGAAATTAACTCCAGAGGGTATTTATAAAATCATCTGTTACTATAACAGAGCTCAATCAATTCTCTTCAATAATACATAAGAGGAGGTTTGGCTCACATGAAAGAACGTAATTCCTTCACAAGCCATTTGCAGATAATCTTCCATATGCCAGTTAATACATCCCATGACAGGTTACACAAAAGTCCTTTTAAAAACTAAACAGAGGATATATAGCACATTAAAAAGGCACATTAGTGCAACTTATATTTTGCTGATCATAATTCCTGTGCATACAGAAATCCAAGGAAAATCCTTCCCAGTCTTTCTAAAATTTTGTCAAAAGCAAGCCTCTATTGAAAACGTCTTTGCAATGTAATTAATGAATTGATACTAAAATAATTCTCAGCCTGCTGCCAAAAGAGGGGTAGAGGAACGGACAGTGTATTTACAGCTGTCACTTCTACAGTTTTAATTTCAGCTCTCATTGATTCTGTTGAGCACCATGAGACTGTATAATGAAGAAATCTGAATCAGTTGAAAATACCAAGTGTGCTCCTGCCCCACTAGGGCACTACTGTAATACCATGTAACAGAAGGGGATTCTCATTTAATTGAATTGGAAACGAAACATATATTAGCTACGAAAACTTAATCAGTGCAATAATACTAAAATGTGCCACTCAGACAAGCTATACTGATTAAGTCACTTGCAAACACTTCCGTAATCATCACTGAGACTTGTGGCGTTAATGATTTAAACTCACTCTTCTACTCCAGGGAACAAAATTGCAATTTCATAGTAGACAATTAGAATATTTTAAGTCCTGTCTCACACATTACAATACAGTCTCCTGGCAGAAGCACCGGGCCTCATCCTGTGGATACATCTTGGGCTCTGATGTACAAGGTCTGCATGGATGCTGGGATGTTTGATTTAAGATGGGAGACAGCCCTGAAAGCAGCTGGCTGGCTGGGAAGTGTTTCTGAGGTACTGGCTGTGGTTCCTCCGCAGACTTCATCTTTAATTCTGACTACTTACTGATGGCACACTCCGATGCACCACAACACTCTGAGCTCCAAATAGCTCCCAGCAGACCAGGATTTTAAAACTCGTATTCATACACAGTTGACATAACTGGATTTAAATTTTCATGGAACAGCAGAGTGCATTTTTAGTAAAACTCCATGGATGCATTTGTTGTGTCAAAGCTCAGCTGGGAGGGGTTTCGCATCAGCTAAGCAAGCAAGACTAAGTAAACATTGCAAGATATGCAGAACATCTTGTTTCCCACATCTGCTAGTTCCACCCCAAACATTCAGTAAAAGTATACCTTACTCAGTCTGAGTCAGTGAGGACAATGCCCTCAAAAAGCCACGTTAATGGAAAATGTCACTTTAGCCTCTTATACAACCCTGAACAACCCCAGGGATGTGTCCATTGTGTTGTGCTCAGAAGGACTATCCACACAGTCCAAACTTGTGGTGTGCCTGGATACTGGAGACCGAGCTGGCAAAACCTCATCAGATGGTTTCCTGGTGGTCAGTGACAGCACATTCGGCACTGAGATCAGCTCAGACACATTGCATTTTTCTAGATTTCAGATGCACCCTATATTGTTAATTAATTTGTAGCATTAAGACATTCAAAATCCTACTTGCAGATAGTCAAAAGTGAATTCAATTTTTCCATCTTTTCAGTGCCATGAAGCAAATTCCAGCCAAAGTGGCAGCTGAACTGAGGCCACCACAGAGAGGCAGAAACCTGGGTTGGGCAAGGAGAGGAGTCCAGCTCTCTTCTGTGCCAGCTGAAGGACTGGCACAGCTATGCAAAAAGCATCCAATTCTGCTGTCCATGAACAGTGCTACTTGTTTCACCCTTTGCTATGGCTCTCTCACTGTGAGGGTATCACAAGCTTGGGTCAAGATCTGACCTTTCTTTGAGTAACTTCTTGCTGCAGTTCTTGAGCCTTGAGGTCCCAGCCCTCACCACCCACAGCCAAACAAGCAGGCAGCACTTTGAACCCTCAGCTGGAGGGAATTCTTACTTAGACTAGCTGAGAAACCCTTAAAATCAAGCTGATTTCAGCTGAAACCAAAGATAACCTACCCCTGCCAGAAGGGATATGATAAACCCAGTATGATATACCTAAAGCAAAATAAACCACATGACATGTAGGGTTATTCACTAAGGTCACAGTTCCTTCCAAAAGGATCTGCTGTTGCTCTCACTCCCCATACCTCCTCCTCAAAATATGAAAGAAAAAAGGCAAAAAACAAAACAAAACAAAAAAAAGGCAAGAAGCAAAACTCCTCTTTGAGCAGCAAGAGATGGCTCAAAACAGAATCGTTCCTATCTGAGTATCTCTTGAAATATTTTCAGAAGACACAGTTCTACTCCTCCATGGATTATTCTGGCTAAAAATGTGTGTGACATTTTAATTATCAAGTACAAATGTTACTGCAAGCAAGCAATGAAACAGATGGTGTCCTGAATTTTACAGTACAGCCACATTTTCCAGCTCAAATTTACAGTTCACCAATCATCAGCTTTAAGTTCCGTCTCTACTGCATCTCCCCTACCCATCTGAAACACCACAACCCTCCAAAGCTGGGAGTGCAGCTTTGGGAAAGTTGGGAAATTTTGGGAAATTCGACCCAAGCTGTCCTCCTCCAAGCAACTGTTTCCAATAAGGAAATGAAGTGGAGCACAACTCTGTACATCCCAAAAGCATGGGAGGTAAGAAGTGGGAGAGCACTGAGGAATTGCCCTACTCAAGGAAGCTAAGTGGTGATCCTGATATCTCCATCTCCATGAAGGACCTGATTTGTTTATCTCATCCTCTTCCTCAGTGAACACCACTCATATCAGTTATAAGTCCTGAGATTTCCTTCTCTACACATCTGGTGTATTCAGCAGTCCCCTCAGAAGGTGTCTCCAGGGAGAAGGGACAGGATGGAATGAGTGCCCCTTCAGGACCCACCAGTGCCAAGTCCCACATCACTGGGGAACAACAGAGTAGCAAAACCAGAAGCTTTTCCATTCATAGCTGATCTACCATCCTTCCAAAAAATCCTCAATGCCTAAGATCAGAATTTCACTTTCGCATGTATATATTTCCCCCCTCTTACAAAATACGAAATATAATTCAAGACACAGGAGCTACACATGTGGATGGGGACAAAGAGGACCTGCGAATATCCATCTCCTGGATTGACAGCACCATGGCAAACACGGTCTTTGCTTTGAGAAGCTTTATTATCCAGTTCAGACAACACACTGGGAGAGGGTGTGGGTCCAGTGACTCCTGGGGAGTCAAGCAGCAAACACTGTGAGCTTTCAGCTGTCTCTCCTAGCTGTGTGTGGCCAGGCTGAGGAGCAGATGATGCCCTCATTGAACAGGCTCTTGATTTAACGGGCTGTGACCAAACTGAATCCTGGAAAGCTTTCCTGATATTCCACTCCATTCACCTCCACTAAAGGGGAGCTCCTGCCAGGGCTTATGGCATCAGTGCTGCAATTAACACAAGGAAACGTTTTCTGGAAAGGTGTCCCAGAAAGTAATACAATGAACATTTCCTCTCACCACTCACTGTACTGAGCAATAATTCCTCTCACCATCAGCATCAGCTTCAAGCCAGGTCTCCAGGGAAGGGCACCCCTCCTGTCATGCCCCTGTGCTGGCACAGTGCTGGGACCACCAGCTCTGCTCTCACCATTCAGCTTGTGCAGACACCCCTGGGATGTAGAAGTACTACTGCAAAGATCAGACAAAGGGAGAGGCTGCACAGGCCAAGGCATGGATCTTTTGGACCCCAGACTTTTGCCATTTTGTTTTGAAATTGAGTGGATCTTTGGAGGTGGAGAGGCCAATGCCAGCTTTGCAGACAGGTAGCGATGTTTAGTCACAAAAGAATTTGCCATGTAGACTCTGCCTCTTGTGTGTAGATTTTCTCACTGTCACTTAATCCAGCACCACGCTGGCATCCAGAGGTGAAGATGGCAAGACCTGTGGTGTTCCTCTAAGCCCACCTGGGAAACTCTTCCTAAAGGGAACCAATCAGGGCACTGGTAGATCAGAAGGGGCTGAGCTTGTCTTGGAGCACAGATGCTTTAACAAAACTTTCCAATGAACTCCTGAACACCCAGGGAAACACGCCTGGGTATTTTGTCCCCAGGGAGAGAAGCCAAAGCAGTGTCCAGTGCCCCCAGTGCTGGGGCAAGTGGCCTGGTTTGCAGCAGATCAATGCCTGTGCATTTGAACTCAGCAAACAGGTGCTCCAGAGCATGATGAAGTGCATGGCAGCAGCTCAGGCTCTGCTCTCAGTCATGCTGGCAGCTGGATTGCTGCAATAAATAAACCTGAAAATCTACTGTCTGAGCAGCAACAGCCTCTTCCTATGTCTCCATCCCTGGAGGGGTTAATCTAGAATAATCTAATTTATTCCCAAATTGCAGGCAGCAGTGTCTTTTCCCATTTAATAGATTAAGAAACTGTGCTCTACCAAATTTATCTGAACAATTAATTCCCACAAAATTACACTGGGTTTTGAACTGAGGTTGATGTACTCCATTGTATCTGCAGGCTTAGCAATCCACCGAGGGACCAGATAAATGCACAGCTAAACACCACCTGAGTAGGGTTTTCTGGCAAAGCATCTGTGCAGGGATGGCGACAAGAGCAGCAGGTGCAAAAGGGCTCCCAACAGTGGTGATCTGGGCCAGGGCTCAGGCACAACAGCGGCATCCTCAGTTGCATCTCCCCCATCCTGTCATTAGAACAGCAGCACCCCCGTAACTCATTTCAACATACTGTGACTGGGCTCCTCTTCACATTATTTTAAACAAAATGACACTTTCTCTAGACACTTAAATGCATCCTGGTCTCATCACATCAACAGAGGAAGCATATTTTTTCTGTTTACGTGAAAGGTGATACTGGATGCATCATACATTGAAATAATTTGCTGGCTTCCTCTCTCAGCATAAGTAAGGGGAAAGTAAGTCAGAGAAGACAGATTTTAAAGATGTGTGCATATGCACGATCATTTTCTAACCTAGAACATTATTAAATTCTTTCATATATTCATGTGAGAACTGCAAAAGATTATGAAAGTAGAGATGCTATCACTCATACTTTCCCAGAGCAAGGATTAGGGAGCTTTTTTTCCTAATAAAAGCTATATATTTAAATACTGTTTGGCCAAGCTCTAGTTAGCACTGGCCAACAGAGGTATAGCTCACATCCCTGCTGTGCAGAATAAACCTGTCTGCAGGTCCAGCCCAAACACAGGGCAAGACTGGGCAAGAGACATCACATGCTTGTCAGAGCTTTGACCTTTTTATGGCTATTAAATGCCTTTACATTTCTGCAGTTTTCACAGGCCTGAGCACCCTCTACCAAAAATACACCTGTCCTGGGGTGACTTTATGATGTGTATCCCATGTCACTGCTCTACGCCCAGAAATTAACTTTGTGTCTTTCTATGCCTCTAAACTGAGCCTGAGAGGGGGAAGGAAAAACTGAGCAAAACTTTTTCAAAGCAGTTTGCAGCTTGTTCAAGGTCACACAGAGATAGCAGTTTTTCCCAGCTGCCGCAGGGGAGCGAGGAGGCACCCAGCTTGCTGCTTTCCAGTCAGCTTTTGGGCCAGTTTTTTCAGTTTCCTTTTCTCCAGAGAGAGACTGAGAGTTGAACTTTGCTTTCCCTTCCCTGGAATTTCGGATTTTCTCCCTTTTCTACTGGACTGCTTTTAACCTCAGAGCACATCAGGAGGACTTTCCACCAGGCACAGAGGGCCTGGCCCTGGGCCAAGCCCCAGCTCCGAGGAGACCAAAGGGAGGACTCTAACACTTTTTCCCAGGTTTTTTCTCCACAGCGAGAGATTTTATTATTTAGCATTATTTTCCTTTTCCTGTGTGTTTGGTAAATAAATAGTTTAATCTCCTTCACTTTCCTTCGAGGAAAATTCATTTTTCCCAAACCTGGTGGGGGAGGGGTGGTTGTGCCTTCTCTCAGAGCATATATTTCTAAATTTGGCCAAACCGGAACAACACCCCACATGGCCCATTCAGCTTCTTCCCAGCCCTTGGAGAGCTGAGCCCCGCCAAATCCTCCCTGAGCCATGCTACCCAAAGGTATTGCAGAAATCTGGTTTGCAAGTGATGCTAAATTCATCTAAACAGCTTTATTTATGAGAGGTGTTACATCCCACATCTTGGGGAGACAGATCTGTCACTAGAATTGCCTCTTCCTGGCTGCAGAAACTGTAACTCTGCATCAACATTACACAATTATTTTAAAACCACTATTTAGATAGCTTTATGATAATGGATATGTACACCAACTCCAGTGCCACAGAATTTGCACAGCAGAATTTTTTATCATGCTTCTTAAAGATTAATAATTTAAAGCAAGTAGTAACTGTGCTAAGATGTAGTCTTATGTTTTCATCGCTGCTTTATATTCTCATAAATATCCAACATTTCCAAGTATGTAGGAATCTGAGATGGTATTCAAGAGAAAAAACTGCAACCAATATATCTTCCATTTATGGAATTGAATATTAGATCATATTCAAAGTACTGCTCTTAGTGACTGATTTTGAATACACAAAATGTATAGCCATTGCAAATTCACCTTTCACTGCAAAGCTTTGCTCTTGTAGTGACATAACTTATTGCCAGATTAGAGCCCCAAGTACAGCTGGGTTGTTTTTAGTGTTCTCCATTCCCACAAACACGACTGGGAGAGACAGGTCATGCTCTCTATCAAAGTTGTGCTTACCACATAGCAATATTGCAACACATCCCATTAGAGTTATGTCTGCTGAGTCTGTGAGCACAGACTTGGCTGCAGGCACCTCCTAATGGAATTACATAATTGGAGGCATGTCATCTAAATCTGAACAAATTGGATTCCCTTGTCATGCACTATTGAATCAGAACAGGAAGAACACTCCATGCTGTTATCTATGGTAAACCAACGGCAGCAAATCAAGCATCACTAATATTTTGATAATGTGATATTTATTAAAAATGGGGGAGAAAAAAAAAAAGATTAAAGTTTCATGTAAGGCATGCCACAATCATGTTGCATGGAAAAATGAGCTCATCTGAGCTTGGTTTCAGACTGGGAATTACGTTAATGGTTTATGACGGTTGCGATGTTAAGAAGATGTAACTGCAGAACCACACAAAGCTGGTTGCCTGTAGCAGCCAGGGAAGCGCAGACAAGGATTTGAGACAGGCCCCACTGTCGTGGTGCCCCAGCCCACTGCGGGGCTGGGGCAGCGTGATGCCAATCAATCCCAGCCCATCCCCTGGATCGAGTTTCCCGAAGAGGCAGACTCAGAGGGTGGGTCGGAGGGGCGGCTCAGAAGCCTAAGCCGCACCCCCTGGGCGGTGCCCGGGTACAAGCCGCCTCCCCCGGTTCGGGAAAATTCCCGGTTACTCCGTTGTTCACTGGTTCTCTGTTGTAACTCCCGCCTCTCGGTTTCCCCCAGTGGTTCTTGTTAAATTGTATCCTCCCCCTGGCTTGTAACTCATTGGTTGTTTTCCTCTTTCCCCGTGGTTTTCAAACTCCCTATAAAACTGAGGACAAGCCTCCAGGGAGGATCCCATCGCATTCCATCCCTTCCGAGCTTGTTTGGGTTTCAAAACTTCTAACAATAAACCTGTTATGAGCCAGACCAGAACAGCCTCTCTCTTCCTTTGTCTCCAAGCTAACGTGAGCCGATACCATCGGCTCCTGCCGTGTTTCCCTCTGCAGAGAAGCCAGCTAGCCAGCTCAGCCAGCAGCTCTTTTCCTGATGCCGAAGTCGCTTCAGCGACGCACAGAAGAACGCAGTTGGACTCTCTCTGACCTGGGGCACGCCAGAGCTCGTGCCTCGAGCACAAGAACTGCGTTACCCCACCACCAGCTCTGCGTCTGGCAGGAGTGACAGCCACCAAGGTGTTTGCTCTGCTACAGCTCCTCCCTGCCCAGTCTGTGGCGAATCACAGCAGTAACATTCCCATCCTGCAACCAAATTCTCTAGCCCTTACAATTCAAAGGCATGCCCTGCTTTTAGTTTACAAGTATATCAACTTTAATTTGGAATTATGGGGGGAATCATAACGAGGGAGCAATAACTTTGAGCATGCTGAACTGCGCATTCAGGGCAAATTTTCACTGAGTGCTCAGCTTGACCTCCAACTCTGCACATATGAAAGAACAGAGGCACTAATTACATTACGAGAATCACTAATCAGCTCATTGCATCTTTACATTTCATCAGCTAAATGCCGGTGCAAAATGGGAGGCTTTTTTTTCCCCCCTGTAAATCAGCTCTTCAAGTCTCACCAGGATACTTCCATGAGCACATGAAATGAATTCATTAACAAAAACACCAAGAAAAAAAGAAACTAAGAAATTAATTGTGAAGCCTTACAAAATTCGTGGTTCTCATAGTTAATTAACTGTGGGCCAGTTCAGGTTCCTGTGTCCACACCAGGCCATCAGGGCACCTCATGGATGGAGCTAGCCCCCAGCGCAGCTGTGAGTGATGAGCTGGGGGGGCAGAGCACGCACTCATTGTCTGGTCCAGGGCATGAAGGGGTTGGGTGACAGGCCGAGGATCTGCAAGGACAAGAGGGGTTGCTTGCAGTATGACTCTCCTGGGGCTGGCACACTGCAGAAATTCAGGTTTCAGTATGCCAGCAGCATGCTGGCTGCACACTAACAGCACCTACTCCACTGCCTCTGCCCCAGTGCCAGCAGTGCTGCTGCACTCCTGCAGGACTGTGCCAATTTGCTGATATATATTTAGCATGAGGGAGAAACTATGTCAAATCACCAAATTACCTCAAGTTGTGAGAGCACACAGCAGGGGGAAAAGTGTTAACTACCTACTGAGCCTCTCCCTGTAGATCAACACTGAAAGGAGTCAAGTGAACATTTACTGTGAGCTCTGGGGTCTGAGCATGCCCCCAGTCACAGCATAGGATCACACCACAGGCAGCCCCACTCTGCAAATGCATGGTCCCACCCTGGCAGCCCCTTGCTGTACCCCTAAAATCTGCACAGTTTCCTGGTCTAAAGGACCATTAATCTATATGGACAAAAGAACTGCTTGAAGAACAACTGCTCCTTAGGGCTGCCCAGCACCATGTTTTCAGCCAAGTGGGTTTCTCCTGCCCATAGGTTGGAACAATGGCACCTCACAGCCAACTCAGTTGCTAAGCGCCCCAGGGTAATTGTGCCACAGAAAGTGAAAAACCTGGTGATGGTGGGAATGGGGTAGCTCTCCACAGCAGGGAAAGAAGCAATGACAGGAGAGCCCATGCTCCAACTGTGACTGTCCCGCCACCTCTTCAATGCCACCATTTGGTCCTGCCTTGATGGCTTATCCAGCCCAAAATATTGCACTAATACTTAGTGACATTTCTAGATATAAAATGAGGGAGAGGGAAAAGGAAAATCAAAAACCAGCTCAGGTATTTTGCAGGAGTTGGCAATACCTGGCACATGTTCAAACTAAAGGCCCTAAATTCCACGGACACTACCTGATCTCTAAGCATCGCTGGAATTAAATCCGAGCAGTTTCAGTATCTCTGACAGGAGGCCTGGATGTGTGGATTGCTCACCCTGGCACTGCCCTGTAGGAGCACAGTAGGGACCTGTACCCAAACGCCCTGCTTCCATGGCTCTCTGTTCAACTCACATACTGGAAGCTATGTTAACTAAATTGCAAAGATTGTTTACCTGTTCCTGTCAGGATTGGAGTATCATGGGGGAGTCAAATGACCACAGCACAAACAAAACTGAATGGGATAATTGACAGCAGCACTCCAACTCTCTTACCAAACCATCTTTTGTTAATCTGCAGCTTCAGCCTTTTCTGCCACCACATTGTGACCTGTCTCCTCATATGCCCATCTCCACAGAGCTCTCTTCCTTGATGGCAGTACCTTGCTCTCCTTGACAAAAATGATCCTCTTAAGCAACTGTGGCATATGCAAAAGACCTGAAAGCCTAAATTACATGATACACCCTTACATCTTCACAGCAAGCATCAGCCTGTCTTAAAGCCTCAGCACATCTGGTTACATAAATGACCTCAACCATGTTGCTAAGTCTGAGTCATTGCAGGGCCTGATGACACCGTGCTATATCCTCAAGTGACATGATTGACGCCACCAGACTACAAAGACTTGACACAGTCGTGTTGCAGAGAGGCCACTGTTTTGGCAACAAACATGGAACTGAACTGTGGACCTTCAGGATGGGCAACAACAGATCTGTTCTTGGCATGAGAGCAGGGAACTGGGGCTGATGCAGGCTTTCAATCTGATATGGCTTAGAAGGAGCCATGGCAAACATCCCACAGGGCAGTGAACGTGGAGTCAGGAGGACTCACCACCTTCTGCAACACCAGTTGCAGAGCTGAGCCAGCAGAGCTCTTGTCTCGGTTTTGAAAGACAGGTGTCTGCTAAGGAAGGCAGAGGCCCCCCTTGAAGTGGCAGATATAACCCCTTTTCCCTCCAAGTTATTATATTTTGAAATCAAGAGCCTTTAGGCGAAGATGTGGGAAATAGGAATAACAGTTCTTTACTATATATATATATGTATATAACCAGTCAAACAAAACAACAACAACTATGGCAGTAACAGCAGTCACAAACCCAGTGCCAGCCTTCTCGGCTGTCAGGCTATTTCCCCTCGGGTGCAGTTCCGCTCGCAGCCGGCAGGGGCGCTGGCGGCTCCCGGTGAGCAGGGCAGGTGCGATGGTTCCCCCGCGGCTGCAGGGGGCGCTCCGGAGCGAGCTCGGGAAACCCGCGGCTCTGGTGCCCTGGGATCCCGGGAAGGATGGAACAAAGGCTTCACAAACCCCTGGGCAGCTGATCCCGGGCTCAGGAACAGCAGGCTGAAACAGCAGGCTAGAACGGCGGCTGGAACGGCAGGGACGGACGCAAATCCCGGGTGGCAGGCGAGATGTATCCAGATGGGAGAACCCCACGGAGGCCCAGGCAGGCAGGGCGAGCAGGGCTACAGCGTAGCGAAAGCTCGAAGCAGCAGCGGGGCAGGGCAGCCACAGCCCGGTCTCCAGCAGGGCAGGGAAAGCGGCTTTTGGGGTCCCGGCGTTGCTTCCAGCAGGAAGAAAGAATGGCCAAAAAAGAAAGAAGCAGCAGCTCCTTTCTCTGCAGCTTCTCTC
>NW_024581101.1:280752-397009 GCF_017639235.1 Corvus kubaryi
ATTCCTTTAACAGGAAAAAAAACTAAGACTAAACTAAAACCCCAACAGCTCTCAAGCCATCTGGGCTCACCACAGCATGACAAAACCCCCAGAGCACCACAGCCAGAGAGGAGAGGTGTTGGAGACTGAAATACTGTATTTTATGACTTAAACATTTTTATGAAGGACCTTTGCCTATTATAGCAAAACTGTATTACAAAAGCTGCAGAAAAGACCACCACACTTTGAATAGGCCTTCTGACTGAGGCCCTGGACCACTTGCTGATGAAGATAAGATAAAGTAACAACTTAGGGCTGGGGAAAAAGGATACATTCACAGACCACAAGGCTTAACATGTTCGGAGTGGAGACCGCAGCCCCAGGGCTATCAGCTGCCCAACCCTCACACCAAAGGGTGGGGGGAAGAGAGGTTTTGGCTGTTCGGGAAAAGCCTCTGGTTAGAGGTGCAGTTAACACCCATCCTCTGCTGTGCAGGGGACCCCAAGCTGCAGGACCCTTCACCCACGGAAAAGCTTATCCACAGGAGAGGGGTGTCATGGCCCATCAAAGGCCCCCCCCCCCAAAGCTGTCCCAGACCCTGCACCAGAGCACTGCAGCATGATGCAACAAATACACAGCATTGCAAGGGACAGTGTCAAACTGGCCCCCTGCAAGGGAGGCACGTGGGTGTTCCCACATGGCTCTAAACATATATTAATCCACTGGATTCTGTACTTTTTAGCGTGGTGGTGGGGGACCCTCACCAACAAGAAGACCAGATGGAAGGGAGCAACAAGACGTTGTTGGGACCCCCAGAAGGGTGATATGCTTCTACCTAACCTCTGTCTCTCTCTCCCTGTTCCCCCCCCTTCTTTCTTTCTTTTCTCTTTCTCTTTGCTTCTTTTACTATTAAATAAAATATGTCAATTTTTTGGCACCAACATCTAACCTCCTTTGGTTTGTGATAAACAGCTATTATAGCATTGGCTTTCGCGGGGAGTGAAATGTAAGAAATATTATGTATTAGAATATGTTAGGAAATATTATGTGCAAACATGTTAAGAATAACTTTGCTATGCAGGTATTAACCAGTTAACATTATAACTGGGGTCAAAGTTACAAGATGCTTATATAGCTTGAGTTATAAGAGACCTATATAATCTGATTCATAACTTTCTATACCTATATAATCTGAATCATAACTTTTTATACAATGTAATAGCTAGTATATGGTTAGCTAGTTGCTTAAATAAACGGAAACTCACCAGGTGAATAATCTCAAACATAGACAAGTATAGCTCGATGAGGGAAGCAGTAGGATGTACTAATGAAAAATTGGCAAAAGTGAAGCCAATAAGCCACAAAGTAAAGAATTTAAACCGGTTGGATACAGAAAGACCTAGGAACACCATAACTGTGCATGCTCCAAAGACAAAATTAAAAAGTTCAAGATCTGAGGAAGACCTGAGCCTTCATCAGAGAAGACCCCTGAGGACCCCCATGATCACATTACGCATGTTCTAAACCATGGATTGGGGGAGGGACTATGTTAATACCGTCTAAAAAATGTAAATTAGTTCACAGAAAAAAACTATGCATATGCATTGTAGTTTATTAATATGCATAATGCTAAAGCATATAACCGGAAAGTTTGTGTGAGTGTGCCTCTGGCTATGAGCCACACACCCAGTGCTGTAATTTTGCTTTAAGTGACCTTTGTCCCCTATTGTCCCTTATTAAACTTATAAAACCCCCAAAAGAGGAGTGGGCTTCGTTTCTCACAGGTTTTAATCACATTTTTTGGGTATATTTTAAACCTGCACAGTTCTTTCCATTTTATACACAGAGACTTAGTTTTCTTTGCTCTTCTGAGTTTAAACTGGATTGTAACAGGTGGGAAGGGCACACCAGGATGCGGAGCAACAGAAATGTCCTCAACACATAGGCAAGAACAACATCCACTGAGCTGGGAGACATCAGCACAGCAGCTGTGATCCTGTACACACAACATCATTAAAATCAGTATTTTATCTCCCAAATTGTAGGATGCTCCTGCTAGCAGTAATGGACATAGTGAGGAAAGGGCAGTCAATAACTAACTCATGTAAGCACAAGTTAACTATTGGGAGACAGCAAATGTTCGTTCAGACAGAAGATGTTAATTACAAAACCTAAGAAGCCGAATTCACTCTAATCTTGTCAAGATAGAGGGGACAAGGATTATCCCAGAGACTGCTGAATCATTCCTCAAAGGACTACGCATGCCCAGGGAGAAAGGTGAAAAGTTCACTGTGAGGAAGACTACTGGCCTTCATCAGAAAGACCCCCGAGGAAGAAGAGGAGCCTTCCTCGGTGCGACCACCAGGACACACAGCGCATGCATAGCCCGTATGCTAATGATATTAATGACTTCCAAGAAATAATTTGTATAACCACACCTGTTCCAAGGAATGTGATGAATATTCATAATTTAACCCATAATACTGTGTTGTAGGGAACACCGGTGTGTGTGTTTGGAGGAGCGATCCCCACACACCCGGCGCGCCGAATAAAGCAAATACCCACTTCTCTGACTCTGTCTCAGAAGTGTCTCCTGGCCCGGTTGCGGCGTGATTCAATAGCCACCTTTGCTACCTGGCAGGCATTTCCACGACTCTTCAGGGCACCTCCAATAAACCTTTACTCATCCACAGAGAGGTTATGAACCACATTCTTGCAATCAGCCTCCTCTGCTTTAGAAGTATCAGCTTGCAATTAATACAGCTAATTAATATCACTAATTAATGAATTGAAGCAAGGGCAGGGAGCTAGGAAAACACTGTTTTTGATAGCTATGAAATGCACTAACAAGAGCCAGCTGGATAATTACTCCTGTCTTCAGGAGTTTTTACAAACTTGATTTTCCATCAAAAAAGCTCTTGTGAATATTTAAAGAAAAAATTGTAAGAATAGAGTGAGAAAACTGCTGTCCAGTTTTGCCACTGTGACTCATCCTTCCCCCACAGAGATGCTGTCGGGTTTTAATGGACATGAGGGAGTCCAGATGGGAGAGGGATTGCATGTGCTCCAATAAGCAGTCACACCTCTTTAAAATCAACTGACCACGAGACATAAATACTCTGAGGAGAAGATCCTGTCAGTGCTCATGGGGATGGTTTGCCTGGAAAAGACCATGCTGGAGTAGTGGTTCATGTACAGGCATGATACTGAGCTGGGGAGGGAAACACTGGGAAACATCCCCAGAGGGTCCATGGGCCCAGGGGGACCTTATTTTCGCCCTTCGTGGCCAGGGCAGCCTTGGTGTCTCCCTTGCATGCTAATTTGGGGCTGCTGGTCACCTAGCCTTATAGTGATGCCATGGCTGGAAGAACACCCAAAACCCAGACCTGAGACAGCCTGGGGCTGGGGTATGTCTGTGTGGGGGGGTGGGTTACACAGTAATAACAACTGGCTGGAATAATAAATTAGCACCTAATTAACAGGAGTGTTGGCTGCAAAACACTGAGTTAATGGAACAGAAAAAAAAAAAGAAGGCAAAGAGCTGCTGCTGTGAAATAGGGAGATTGCTTTAGAAGCTGTTTCGTCAAGGACGCCTTCGAAGTCGAGGGTTTAAAAGCTGAAGGAAGAAAAGTGCTTTTGTGGGGGAAAACTTGCCCAGCCCTTACTGAAGGTCAGGAATTGTTTCCTGAGCAGTAATTAGCGGCCAGCACTCGCCAGACTCTCCCTGTCAGGTAGAAAAAGGGGCTATAATGTCTTTAAGTTGCACGCCAGAGGACAAGGTAAGCATTTGGGATGTGGATAATACAGTCAGGACAAATATTTACTGGGTCACTAGTCGCTGGTGAGAAAGAGGAGCTATAAAGTGGAGGTAACAAGAAATAATGCTGCCACAATGGGAAACTGCACTAATGACTTAACAGCTCTTTGCACCTTTCCATAAAAACCTCCTAAGGGAAAACTCCTATTCAGTGTGGAGGAAACAGTGGTATAAATCTGCTTCCTGCTATATCTGACCCCCTTTGCTCTTGCAGCTGTTGCCAGACGAGCTTCTGCCTTACCTTACTGTGCTTCTACCCTATTTTTGCTTTCTTTCTCCACACAAACCAACATAAATCCTGTCCCCACCTTCACGGCAGGTCGCAGCAGCCCTGGTGGAGTAGAGTGGGAGAAGAGACCCCTCCCACTATTCTCCTCTGAGCTCGGGGACAGCCCCAGAGGGGACATCAGGGCTGGCACACGCAGCAAGGCTGCACCCTCCCACACCAACAACACTCCTCAAACCTCAGCAAGCACTTCAGGGGACTGTGCATGCAAGGCAAATGCAGAACAAGCATCTCTTCTAGGTAGAAGACACTAAGGACACAGTTTTAAAAAAACGCAGTTTAACTGTCTTTAATTAATATTCCAAACTACATGTAAGCCTTTAACACACAGCAGGATCACGGTCAAAGATTTATGAGATTGGTTCATCTTTCACAAAGTGCTGCCTTGGGTCATCAGCACAAACTTATCATCAGCCCATACACCACTGGGGAGCTGGAGCGAGAGGGGAAGCAGAACATCTGCACGAATATTATGTGACCTACTTTTACAGTAATTTGAATGCATATCTGGGAAAAAAACCCACCCTCTAAAATTTTAAGGGAGAATTATAAATCAAAGCATGACAGTAAACAAGTAATTTGTGAAGTCATACTGTCTACTCAGTACAAACAAGAGATTCATCAAATAATAAAATACTACTTTGGAAGAAAACAAGCACAATTATTTTATAATTATGGCTGCTCTAGTCTTCTGAGGGCAGGAAATCTTTTTACCTCCATAGAATCATAATCAAGACTCATCAAAGACCTGTAAAAGCAAATCAATACCTGCTCTTGGCAGGACAAGTTAATTAATACCGGAGTGCTCTCCTGCCTGGCTGTCAGGCTGATGGCGCTCAGCACAGCTCTGCTGAGATGCTCTATGAAAAACCATCCAGCACCACTGTGACTACGGGTGAGAAAGGATGTCATGTCCCTGAGGGTCTGGATGTAGGGGCACTGTGGGCTGTGCTCCGCTTTGTAAAGGACACAGACATCCAGGCAGTTCAAATCTATAAAATGCAATAGACTCCTCACTTCTCTGGATCCTTACCTCCATCAAGCAGGAGACTCAGGCAGCACCATATGGCTAATTTTACAAAGGGAAATCAAAGCCACATCCTTTTCACCATTACTGCACTTGCGGAATTGGTCCCTGGTTATGTGTCATTATCTGAGGTGCTGTGGCACCCCCACATCAGACACAGTGTGGGGGAGCTGATTGTTAATCAGTGACTGGCTCATGCCACCAGCAGGGCTGTCTTAACACTCTGCCAGAGACTTCAGAGGTGCCACTTCAAATGCTGGCTACCAGAGTGCAAGCTTTCATCTTTCCATGGCAGATTCACTGGAGCTCTGTGCCATCTACTCTGTGACTTCCTTCTCTTTTTTGCTTATTATGGGACCTTTAAAATGGAAGGTTTGTCTGCACTCTGTGATTAGCAAAGATCTCGCAGCCTCCCTAAAACTGCAGAGAAAATTACAGCCAAGAACATGATAGCAGTTAGATGCTCAGAGCAGGAAGGAATGAAACACACTCAGCAGATTGCTTTGAAGCAAACGCTCACTAAACATTACTAAACTTCTTTTTAGCTTCATTTTCTAAAGAAATCCGCCTCTTACGAACACACAGTCCACCTCCCTCCTCTCTCACCATACTCCCCATAATTTTTAAATTGGTTCCTTTATCTGGAGATTGGGGTGGAAGATAAATAAGCATTGAGAAGGGATATAGGGGAAAACACCCAGCTGGCTATGGAGAGCAGGAATTGCTGGGAGCTGTGGTCAGCCTGATGGCACAAGTGCCTCGTGTCACCTGTGCCTGAGATGGGATGGAGATGCACAGTGATATTTAGCATGGAAGGCTGGCAGATGCAGCAGAGGCGGAATGCAGAGGTACCGCTCGATGGCTCTGCTAAAGCAGCATTCACCACGTCCCAAAAGTGCCAGTGACGTTTTACAGACCTCCTGCCAAGAGCAGCTGATATATCATCTCAAATCAGGCATAAAAATGGGACAAAGATGCAAAATGTCAAAAGGGTAGGAAAAGCCAGTTCTGCTGAGTGCCACTGTTGATGTACTTTTATTGTTGTTTAATGGTTTTCTTGGATCAAACAAGCGAGAAGATCCAAGTGTGCAGAAAGAACTGGCCGTTCCCTGTCAGCAAGAAAAGGCATCAAACACAGAGAAGGGCTCAGCAACAAAAATACATGGATCAGAAGAGTATACACACAGGAGAAATGGGTGAGGAAACAGGCTGCAAGGTAACAGGAGCGCAGGAGCAAAGCTGCCAGTCAGCAGAGTGCCTGCTGGAGCCAGGACCAGACTGTAGCTGCCAGCATTTGGCTGGGAGAAACAGTTTTTCTCTGCCCAGTCAGCACAGACTTCACCTGGGTCAGTGTTTTACTAAGAGGATGAGGAGAGATTGCAGGCTATTAACTTGCCAGAGGGCTAAGTGGTGTTAAAATCTGGAGCGGTGGTGTTAAAATTGCTGGAGCTCAGGTAAGTGGCTGGGTAAATACATCTCCCTGCCCAACACCGCCTGGTCCATTAGCCAGTGCTGCCATCATCGGAGAGCGGAAGGGACAGCGATCCATATGGATGCTGCTGTTTATAATCCAGCTCTCATTTCAGTGCAGTCTCTGAGCAGATTGAAACAGTGCCAGAAAGTGGATGGTCAGGAAAAGGCTCCACCATCTACACTTCACCACCCCTTTCTTTCCATGTACCCATTCCTTTAAGGAGCAGACAAGGACAGGCACACTGCACACTCACACTGGTTTCAGCTCATTTTATCCCCTTCCCTCCCACTCCTTAGGTTTTGTTTTGCTCTCGGATTTAAGTAAAAAATAAGTACAGCATCTCCAAACCTTTTGGGACCAGTGAGGGCAGGCAGTTCCCAGGAACAGCCAGCACATTCACACACATCCACAGCCTTTCTGTTCTTCAGAGCAGGTTCACAGCACAGCCAGCCTGACTCCCCACTTCAGCCTTTGGCTGAAGAAGGAATGCAATGGACATCACTGCACCATTCAACATCTGTTAGGGACTTTGCTTCAATGACTCCTCAGTCAGATGCGGCCAAGAGGCTCATATCAGCCACAAGAGAGGCACCAAAGGAGTGTGGCAAAGAGCCTGGGTACAATTTGTCTGCAAACAGCCAAGCATCCCACTGCAGAGCTGGCTGACCCAAGACAGTTTGCTATTTCTGTGTGCTGTTTTCTGTTCCAAGTAAACCTCTCCATGCACTCCTGCACCCAGATAGGGAGTCTGGATACACACCCCACCTCCCTGTGGTGAGCAGAGTGGGCCTCCCCACAGGTACCTGCACCAGGCAGCTTGTGAGGGATAAACCATTCTGTAGACTCAGGGTTTATCTTAGAAGACGCTCTGTGCATTCATGGCTCTGCAGTACCCCAGGAGCCAAAGGCAGGAGGAAAGCTGCCCCTCCACAGCTCCAGCCTAGTAAACAGAAATCTCCAGTCTCTTCCAGGTCAGTGCATACAGAGATGCCCATTTGTTTTCAAAACCAAATTTTGCATGGATCTATAGAGCAAAGGCAGCATTTTTTGCTATCTGGGCATCTTCCTTTTCTCCACTTTAGGGAGACAACAGCTAGGGCAAGCTGAAGAAATAGAAAGGCACAGGTCAAGTACACTTCCAGTGAGGTTACCAGAGCAGTGGGGCAGTCCCAGGGTGGGACGAGCCCTCAGGAGGAGCAGGGGAAGGACCACTGCTCCCCCCAGTACCGGCGCAAGCTCCTGGCAAGCTTGCCAGTCACACCCTTCCAACCAGACCATCACATCTGAGGTACAAGCTTGGTGTCCCATGCCAAGACCCAGCAACAGAGCAGTGCCCCACAAAACTGCACTCACACTAGAGAAAATGATCTGATTTTTTTAAGATGCAAGTTCTTGGACTTGGCAAGCTGAGCTGCCTTGATGTATACAAAGACCAGACTTTGTATTCTTGCTATTTCAGGCAAAAATACTCCTCAACAGTTTAAACATCTCTCCAAGCACATTACCTTCCCTTGCATCCAGTCCTCCTATCAACTCTGCTGAAGGAGGCTGTGAGAATGGGAAATGCCACAGACATTCCTTTTTTTGCAAATCTCATCTTTCCTGTGGATTTGGCAATTATTGCAAACAATATAGGATGAGTTCAATAGTAGGTGAGTGAGAAATTGGATCTGACAGTCCTAATTGAGCCTGGAGTGCCATTTACTGAAAATGATCTGGCATAATTAAAAATTCACAACTGGAGACCAGTTGTGAACACCATACATTATGGGTTCTCTGAATTACTCAGGAAACATATGCTCTCCAGTCTTTGGTCTTGCAGCCAAAACAGCTCGAGCCACATTGATGGATTCATTTGAGAGAAGTAGCTCTGGATTTCATGGAGGGAGGGATAGCAAGAGGGTGGCTGTGCCAAACTCACACCAAGAACAGGTTTACAAATATTCCTTCTGCTTCTAAGATTTCTTCTGCTGCAGTATGTTCCCATCCTTACAACATGGGGATAGGTTCTTCACTACCATGTTAAGGCAGTAACAGGACAGCTCCGGGTTTCCTGTTCTATTTCGGGTTTCTCGTGTTGTCTCAGTATAAAGCAAAGGGACAAACTTTCCTGCAAGCACTAACAGGAACAGCTCTGCAAGCTCAAGGGCTCTTGAAACCTCATCCCTGTGTCTGCTGCTGACACCCAACATCCTTGGTGCCCCAGCACAGACCCACATGCAATTTTCCAACTGCTTTCTCCTTATTAACATAATTGGGTTTTAATTCCAGCACATCATTTGCAAGCCTCACTTAGCCTAAGACAACTTAGGGGAATGCGACTGAAAACATCTTAATTTCTGCTTTTAACAAACCGCCAAGATATGGCTAATAAACAGAATATTTGAACAAAGGACAGCCTTCACTAGGGCAGGGTGTGGCACCTGGGACACGAATCCAGTTGCAGTATGTCAGGGGAATAAAAGCCTCAATAAACAAAGCACTTTCTGTTCTGCATGCAAGCATACCAATCACAGCTAAATAACAGGCTTTACATCATTTATAACAAGACATAACTTTATAACTGTTTTTAGGAACAGATCTCAACCAGGAAATTTAACTGAGCACAACACTGAAGGTACTAATCAAATGCTCTAGTGCTGGATCTCACTTGATAGGCAGGATACATGTGAAAAAAAAAGAATAATTACATAACATTCGCATTTTTGAGAGCAAACATATCCACAGTTGTAACTGTACTATATTTTTATCTAGACTAGTGTAACAATCACCCCATCCTATACCAAAGGCTGCAATGGATAGAACATACCATTCAGTTCTCTTTTCTAGCAGGGTTTTGTTGTGGGGTGGGCTTTTTTCTCTTTCTCTGTGTCAGCTGCTGAGAACCAGCACGACAACCAAAACTTTCCAATAAATCACAAGGCAGTGACTCATTTAAACCCTTCGCTTCAGAGGAACAGTACCGTGTCATCCTCCTAGCAGCGCCACAGCCATTGTTAGCAATGCCGCTTTTCCCAGGCACGTCAGTCACCTGTGCTGCAATCCAAAAATAGTCCATCCCAAAATAGGCTGAAGAGCCAGGAGAGGGATCTGAGTGGCACATGCAGGCTTTTCCAACAGGTAATGCAAAACCTACTGCATAACCAGGATGGAGAAAAAAACCCAAACATGTTTAAATCTTGGTTAATCCTGCAGGGCATCTGGACATCTCCAGGCTCCGCTGTGACGCTGATTTGAGCATCGAGGTGTGAGACAGGCATTTATGTACCAACATGCTCATCTGCTGCCAGAGAAGAGCCCAGAGCAGTCACACCATGTCACCTTCCTGTGCTGGAAGGTGGAATGATGCAGGAGCTGGAGCTGGGCACCTCTCCAGATGCTGCAGCAGCAGGTATGGGGCCACTGAAGATAATTCCACTGTGGTGGGGGACAGCAGAGCACTGCCAGGGTCCAATAATCGACTTGGGGCTATGAAACACCAGGATTCAGCTTTATCCCTCATTTAACCAGGGACAACTGCAAGTGGATTCTGCTTCCCTGACAGCACCGTGGGATCAAATGTGTTTTAGTGAGGGAACCTCAAATTCCCCAAAACTCTGTTCCCTGCACAGCAGATCACAAAGGGTAAAAGCAGGTGTGAGCCCTCCTGTCAAAGTAATGCCCTTTTATATTTCTTTTGTGGCTTTTTGTCATCACCATCTAAGGGCTCCCCCAAGACAAATTGCAGAGAGGCAAATTGAAGAGAAAGGAGCAAGGCTCAGATCAGATACTCCAAGTGCTTGTGAAAGGATGTAGGAAGAGGCAGCAATCTGAACACTGAATTTTCATGGATTTCACCCATTTCCCGGGCTATCTACAGGCTCTGCAACAACAGATGAACCAAAAGCACCTCTGCCTACCAAGTCTGCAAAAGCCTGACTGTCATAGGTTAGAAAGCACAGCCCCGGAAGGGATGTCCTTGCTGAGGGGTGCTTACAGCTTCCTCTGGGACCTAATAGAACCTATCAGCTGGCCAGTTTGAATATGGACAATTCTTTAAGCCACTTAAAGTTGTGACCGCTTCTGTGATCCACACTTAAGAATAGACAAACTCCCCCCCCCCGCCCCCCCCCCAAGCTCTCTCTCGTTTCCGGCGCTGGGACAGGTGGCTGCGGGCCCCGTGTGGGGGCCAGCGGGCCTGGCCAGGCCCTGCTTGGGCCGGGCCAGGCCGGGCCGGGCCGGGCCACGGCCATCCTGGAGCCGATGGACCTGTTCCAGCCATGGAACCCCCCCCACTGCTTTGCTGTGGGCAGCCAGAGCAGCTTGGCTCTCCCCCCTCTCCACTGCGATAAGAAAAATTCAACATCCCAGCTGCAAAGCTGCAAGGCCGAGGTGAGATTAACCCTTTTTATTGCTGTGAAGAGCTGAAAACCTGAGGGAAGAGAAAGAGGAGATGCTTAAAGCTCAAAGTCTGTTGTGAAGCTATGATGTATCTGAGTATCCCGTTGTAATTTCATGAAGATCTGGGGGGTGGAGTGTTCAACTCGTGAGCAAAAGCACCTGCGCTGAGATAGGCAGATGCTGACACAGCTGTAATTTCATGAGAAGTTTGGACAGGGAGAGATGGAAATGATGAGGACTTTTGCTCCAAATGGGAAACGAGAAAACCTCAGTCCCTAGAGATGCTCCCAGAGATAGTCCTAAAGATGAAGATGATGAAGACCCTTTGCTCCCAGGGAAGGAGAAGGGCCTCTGTTCTTGTTTCTGAACGGCTCAACCTTAAAATTGTACCCCAAAAACTTCAAGAGTGGACCCTCGAAAGCAGTTGTGGGAAAAGCTGCAAGTTGGGGGAAGGGACTCACATGCGAGCAGAGAGACTCCTCTTCCTAAATGGACTGAACAATATTTGGAAGTGGGCGGTTGTCTGGTTGTGATAATGTTTTCATAGCATGAGCAAGAGAGACTCTTCTTTTTAAATGGACTGAACAAGGTTATTATGGAAGTGGTAAACAGACTGAACATCTCAAGGGTTGTCTTTTTATATTGTCAGTGGGAGAAGGGAGGAAGGTGGGGGGAGGAGGAGAGTTCTGAAGGTGTGGTATAATTTTTTTTTCTTCTTTTAGGTCTGTTAATAAACTTCTTTATATTCTTTCAAGTTTGGTGCCCGCTTTGTGTTTCTCCTAATTCTTATCTCACAGAAGATAAACAGTAATGAGTATTTTGGACCAAACCACTACACTGACTTAGGCCATGCTCAAACTGCCTAGGTCCACCAAAGCACAATAAAGTCCAGAAGACTCAAAAAATAGTAATCTGGAAGAAAAAATGACACCCAGCACAAACTACTCTCCCTCCGCTGCTTTCAACCACAGAATCACTTTTGCTGATTTTCTGGCACAACATTCAGAACACTGGAACAGACTATTTTGCACAGCATCTGCCATCATGGAGGGACTCTGCAAACTTGCAGGCAGTTTATTGCCCATACTCCTCCCCTGGACAGCCCCTCCTCAAGCTTTATACAGAAAGCATTTGCAGCAAGCCTGCTTTGATTTTGTCTGTACAAACTGTGACCTCTAATCCTGTCCCCAAACAGTGATACTTTGGATGCTCTTATTTTTTGTACTAATTTGGTTAAAAAATAGGCATCCCAAGGCTGCAAAACAACAACAAAAAAAGTCTCCCCGTGCCTAGGTTGCTGCTGCCCTTAGCCAAGACTTCCTTCTGTCCTTTAAGGTGTCATCTGATATTGATGGCAAAATATTCTCCCGGGTTCACATACAGCCTGTCCTCATAAATTACTGGCAAGGATTTTTCTAAGTTTGCCTGAGAAGCATCTTGCCTCAAACAAATCCATATTTATACACTCCAGATGTATTTTTCAGCTTGGGTTTATGTATTACAAACAAAGCTAATAAACCAAGAAAATTTAGTTCTGTGTGCATGCTGGATTAAATGAAGAGAACAAAATTTCCATAACTGTGAAGCATAATCTTCCAAAGGAACAGCTAATCTGCTAGTGATTATCTTTCTATTTGCTTATCACTGTTGTATCGATGGGGAGATGAAACAGGACAGCACTGTGTCAACAGAGGGGCAGCCATGACAGACTTCAAATAATATGAAGCTCAGGCAGATGTCTATGTGGTTTCTTTTAGTTAGGCTAAAAGTTATTCTATCTCATAAATACCTGGCCTTTCCCAAGCTGCTAGATCCCAGAGTGTTTTACAGCCTCGGGAGAGTCACTGAGAGGGTATGGGTTCAGCTGTCAAGTGATCAACTTTCTATTAAACATCTGAAACGAGATCAAATCTGGTGAGCCGCCACTTCACAAGCCCACAGAATAACAAGCTCCTTGTAAGACCTTTTAGCATGGATTAATTGGTGCACAGAGCCAGCAGTGTGAAGAGGGGAAAAAACAACTGCCCAGCTCCCTCTCAGAAAAGGCACAAGGCTCATCAAATTTCATTTGCTCCAGATATGGGGTGAATAAAGATTTCTGTGCTACGTGAGCAGGCACAAGCTGTCACTGAACCTGGCCTCAGCTGTGCAGCACCCTGGCTGTCTGGTGCTATTTTAGCATTTCCTGCCAGTCCAGTGGTTGTTTGGGAAAGGAAATAGATTAAAAAAGCATCTGGAAACATTGCAGTTATCATCACAGTAATTAAATGAAGGGAAAACAGCCCAAAGTGCATCCGTGAAGAAAGGAAACTGGAAACATCAAGTTCTGTTAAGTTCTGGCTAAGCTCTGTGGCTCTGTGTTCACCAACTCCCTTGCATGTTAAAAAAGAGCATTAACAGTGTCTTAACGTACTGCAGGAGCACGGGAAAGATATCTATTTACATAAGGATAGGATGCTGTCACTAAGTTTTTAAAAGGTATTTCTGTGGGGCTCTGGCTGTCACCAATCTGTTAAGAATATCCCTGGTGCCAAGTCTAACACAGGAATTACCAGGTTTTCTGCAAATCACCCTATCACTCCTTTACCCCACATCCTCCAAGATGCACTTGCTGTCTTTCAGCCTGGGTTTTGGCCATGTGAGTACCTCAGCTCAGGAGACTGCATCTGTTCTGCCAGGCAGATCTGCACTGCATAACCCTGAGCAGAGGATTGGGTCACACTTTCTGGGTGCTCAAAAGCCCCCAGTGTGTTACTACGAGCAGTGTACAATGTGTGTGATCCCAGGAAGCATCAGAGAGGAGAAAGAACTGTGACAAGAAACAAGAGGAACATTCTGGCATCCCAAGATGCATTTTTCCTGACAGTTCAGTGGGCAAAGGACAGCCAAAGGATTGTGTTGTCTAATGAATCAATAATTTTTGGAGAGAATTTCATTAGCTCTGACACCTCTTCCCGATACAGGGGTAACTGGAAGTCATTCAAGTCATTGGACCCCGTGATAGTATAGTATCTGCATAGTGATGGAGTGCTAATTGTATTTGGGACATCAAAAGGTCATAAATCAAACTGGCTTCTCCCTGGGAATACAGTAACTCAATTCATACACGAAGGACTTTAAAATTTAAACTCATGATCAAATGGGGAGCTACACTTATTAACATTTCTTCCACTGTGTTCCAACCCCTCAGTTAAGTGGCTGAATTGTCCAAACGGGCTTAAAACTTACAGTTAATCAATACAGAATGTGCTTTTAAGCAGCACGTGGCCAGAAAACTGCCTGCTGGCTTGTGTCAGCCCATTCTTCTTCCAAAGACCAAATGATAGAAGCAATCTCTTTATTCACACTAGATGCCTGCAAAAACTCAGGATCAAACCTCTGATGATTTTACACCTCTGTCTGACTTAACATTTCTCTTCTGATTGCAACTCAAAGCCTGGCTATACATCTTGGGGCTGAAAGAGTGTGTGATGCTGGCAGGAGGGAGTTGCTGGTGGGAGTTGGTTGGTGGGAGTTGCACCTTCCCATCAAGAAGGCATCACAGGTACTGTAAGCATTGCTCCAGAACCAGCGCACCAGCAATTATTAACACAATATAAAACTTTTACTTTGTCCAGATGACAATTAAAAGTAGTAGATGCAAAGGCAAACAAATGGGGAACACTCTAGTGCTAAACAGATCACAACATGCAGATTTGTGTACTGCTCTGCAGTACGAAATCATGGGACAAATTAGCTATATCATAAAAGAATTGGACAAGTTAATGTCAAAGAACATGAATCTGGCAGGAATATATATCCACAGTGGAGCCAACCTTAGCTATAAATGTAAAAACCGTATTGATACTTCTGAGGGCTCCAGCGAGCAGTGGGGGGATAATGCCATGCCCTTATCATTTTGCAGTCAGATTTTGACTTAGTTCTTCTGCTCACTGATCAGGTCCACTGAGAGGAGTGAGCTTCAAGCAAAGCCAGCTCCTCACAGCTGCCATGATGCTCAGGGGTAGAACACCACCTCTCTATGCAGGGTGCTCACATGTCTTCGCTCACGCAGCACTGAATGATGCCCGTGGGCAGGCGTACCACTAACCAGGACACTAACAGATTGCCTAGGGAAGAGGAGGAACTTCCACTCTTTGCAGTTTTTAAGACACCTCTTAGCACATCGAGGATGGCAAAGGCACAGGAGAGCCTGCCTTGGACAGGAGGAGCACACAGGAGGAAACCTGGATCTCTAGAGAGGCAGATGCAGCTTTAAAATAAAGCAAAACCTAGGAATAAGGCAGTTTTTGGAGTTTGCAAATTTCCTTGCTCCCGTGCTTTGGGAAGTCCCTCCTGCTGAAAAACATGTTCAGATAATTGGCTTTCGAACAGCACTGGCTCTGCAGCTGCCTCCCTCCCTTCCCCCAGGGGTGTTTGCACCGTCAGCAAGTGGCTCTTCCCCAGGACTATTCCTAACAGGGATCGGAGCAGGATATACAAACCCACTGTGCACTGCACACTAGGCTGCCCGATCTGGGCTGAATCAGCTGTCACACACTGTCTGGATCACAGATGAGCGCCTTCCCGTGTCGCTCACAGCAATCTCTTCTTCACTGTGCTGAGCAGCAAATATGGTCCTAAATACAGTCCCATAAAGGTCCCCGGATCCTCGTTTCAGCTCACAAATCCAAAGGAAAATTCCCACACTCTAATGACAGCTCGTGCAATCCACCCTCCTGCAGGTGGCTAAGGGGGAGTCAATTAACTCTCCTGGAGTCACACAGAGCAGGACTTTGCAAGCATATCATATCACAGCCAGCCTGACCAAGAGCAGAGCACCAGAGCAGATTGCCAGGTAGGGCAGGAGATTTCAGAAGCTTCTGCCTTGGACCAGAGCATGGGATGCTCCCCTCCTTCCCTAGCACATCCCTGTTCAGCAGCACAGTCTCTCAGGCTTATTGCTGGAAGACAAGGGGGAAGGAGAAAGGAATTAGCCTTTAGACAACCCCATTCCTCCCCTCTTTTCTGCAATGGTAGCCTTACTCCCATAGGCTTTAAATTCCACATAATTTTCAGACATCTGAAAGATGGAGGAGATGAACTCTCTCCTGCTGACCCGAGACAAGGGTCATTACTTCCAGTGTGGGCACTCTGATGCTGAGTCTTGCATTTACTACCTGAAACGCTGCCTACTTTTATTCCACTGCCTTATTCCTTCTGTTAGCCCCCAAGTCCCTTAAGATCAAAGCATCATCCAACATCGATGAGCTACAAGACTCAGGCTCACACAATGCCTTTGGCATCTGTAGACTGATAAGGTTAAAAAATAAATGGTTGGGGGTTTTTTTGGGCAATCCACAGAGAGCTCTGTTGAGATGAGACACTGGCTTATGAGGCTCATTACAATCATACCGTGGCAGTGACCTTCAGCACGCAGCAAAGGAAAGCAGGATTTAGTGTTCATGTCAACAGCATAATGAAACAACTCAGGGGAAGGCCAGCCTCAGCCACAACTTTTATCCCGATAAAGAACTTGCAAATCCACAGCAGTGAGAGGGAGTTTGCAGACAAAAATAAAAGGAAGACATCAGCCTTTTCATCCCAGGCTTCTGTGTTACAGAAGTCATAAATAAGGCAACAAAACATTTTGCTGGATAAAAAGCAAAAGCAACTCGCAGCCTTTCATCTGGAGCTTTCCTGGCAGCGGCCATTTCGATGAGATTAGCTCTCCAGGGATGGGTGGTTCCTGCCGGTTGGGTGCATCAGAAACCCAGCCCTGGCCAGAGCCTGCAGCATAACACACTCAAGTGAGGCGCTTGAACAGGGCTGGAGTCACAGAACCAGCAAAGAGGAGGAGTCCACCAACATCACCAGCTCCCAGAAAAGCCCTTCACCCCCTGGTCTCCTTTAGAGATGAATTGAGCTACAGTACCCTCTACAACTTCTCACCATATCCTGAAAGCAATGTGATCAAACTGGTGCATGCAGTTGAAGTCAGCAAGACCTCTTTCAGCAACATTAAAAGAGCCTGCATCCAGCACTGTGAGCCATGAAAACACATCTGAAAATGCAGCAGGCCTTTTAGTTCCCTCTCATTAAACCAAACACGTCCACAATCCCTGGGAACACGCTGACAGGCCAACCGCAACCACAGATGAGGGACAGACCACAGCTTCAAATGTGCTCCACATCTTAGCAGCCCTCTGCTCCTGAGCCCTGATGAATTTTCATCCCTGTGTAACAAAACAAAAGGTATTGGAGAGTCCTTCCCCAGCCCTCCCATGCCACACGTGTGCAGCTGGTTCTGCTGCAGTGGCTGAAGTGTCAGATGATAATTTATTTTCCATATGATTTAGCCAGCTTGCAATTATAGATTTGATTGACTGACTGGAAATCCCAGAAGATCACCTCCCTCAGAAGGAGAGTCACCCCTTAGACTTCAAATTAGTAGCCAAATTAATAAATACTTACATAGTGATTTCACTAATTTGATGAATTACCATCAACACTGCATTGTTGATTTACCCTGGCTTTGATACTTGATAAGCTTATTGCTTTGTTGTGGATATAAAAATACTGTTAGCAAGAAATTTTCCTGCTTCTTTCTAGGTGTGTGAGATACTTTTCTCTCTCACAAAGATATTTGCAAAGTTCTGTAAACTATGAACACCTGCGACCTTGTAGAACTATGTTTATAGTACAGTAGAAAAATATTTTGACAAGGGATGTTCTAGGATTTTAGCCAATCATCCCAGAGGGTGGCTGATCCTTTTTCCAATTAGGCTATGAAGAAAAAAGTCTATAAAAGATTTTGTAAAATAATTAAATAAATCAATCTTGCTGCACAATGCCTGCCTGCTGGATCTCTCCTCTCCTCCCTAGGTCTGTGGGATACGGTAATACTTTGTTGCTGTTTTAACACTGTTGACAGCACTGGGGGGACACGTCTTTCTCAGAAGTGTGTTAAAACACTTTGCCAAGACAGTGGTGCACATTTGTATTGATAAACTGCACAAGACCTGAGAAGTAGGGACTTGGGCTCACCTCTCCTTAGGGCCAGTGCCCCTGCCTTGGGGTACACCTTCTGTGTCCTGCAGCCCTTGAGCAGACCAGGACCTGAGTTTTGGGTGATGGGAATGATCACACTTCACCTCCCCCAGCTATCAGGTCTGCTGGATGGGACAGGATCAGGACAGCCTAGGAACCATCTGCTGAGGAAAGAGGGTATTTTCTCCAGTCACTTATTCAAGTAGGTCTGCTAATGATCAGACCATTCAGGGTTGAGTAGCAGAACAAGAAAAAAACAGAAGATGACAGCTTTTGGTCTACTGTCAGTTTATGAATGAAAATAAGGTGCAAAATTTGTACGATCATGTACAACGGATGGGATGACCAGCTATGACCAGGTCTGAGTGTAACTGTGAGCAATACTTCCTTTCCCAGTCAAAGCTGAATGCAAGAAAAGAATTTTTCAAGAAATGTATTCGTTTTCTTATATATCCTTTACTTTTAAGTTACTTTAGTCAATTAACACCAAATTCTAAGAAGTGACTTTCTGGAATGTTTCTTTCAACCCAAGGCAAGTGGTGAATCAAAAATCAAACTCACCAATGAGCTGCAAAGGTAAGACAAGGGGACCTGGGTTAGCAAGAGGCACCAAACAATCAGACCAAACCTCCCTTCAGGGATACAACCAGCACACATGAATGGAACAAGAAAATGAAACATCGATTATTTAAACCCGAGGTGCTGCTTGGCAATGCAAATCACAATTACAATCAGGAATTTAACAACCACTTTCAACTGGCCAGCGCATTGGGATGGATGATTAATGCTTGTTTACTTGTGGGGTGGCTGTACTGGGGGAAATCAAGCTGCAGCCCCTTCCCTTTGCTGCAGCTCCATCTGTTAGGGGAGCAGGAGGACCTGTAACACATCAAGGTCAAGTCCCTGTGCCAGGTTCAGCATCAGGAAGGATCTTTAAACATCTGCCAAAGCAGTAGCAGCAAAGCTGGAACAGAACAATAACCCAAGCAGTGCTTTTCAATTATACAGATGATGCAGTCCAAATCTTAAGTAGGTTTAAACACTTGCCTTGCCTGTTTCTCCTTTTGCATAATGAGAACCTGCTACTGAAATAAAAACCAGTTTGTTGCAAAAAACCTCCCAGCAATCCAAAACTGCTGTGTTTGAGCAACTGGTGCAGCCAACAGGCTTCCCAGAAGACAGAGAGATGTACAAAAAAGCAGCTTGAAAGGTAAATCATTATCATATCACCTGTGGTCCTTTATAACTGATTCCTAGAAAAGGACCCAAAGGTCTTTTAACGTACTTATCTCTACATAAAAGTAGACTTAAAACCTACCAGCATCATTTCACAAACCTGCAATGATGGCACATTTGTGAGGATGCTCATGTGCTCACAGGCTTGGATTTGCTGTTTCTGCCTGGTGAACTTTTCTGGGAAGAGAGAAAAAGCCATCTGTGCCAGGAGAGGCTTGGGAGAAACAGCTTCTAAAACCAGGAAAGTTGATGGACAAGCTCCAGTCTTTCTTTACATGAATATTTTATTGCATCTGCTATGTTCAAGATGCTCAGGGAGCCTGAACCCTCAACTGGTTTGAGCTCAGGTCTCTGGGGCCTGGTGGTGCACCAGGCTGGAAGGGATCACAATGCAGGATCCTGCAGCTCACCCTTAATTCTCACACCCACAGATTCACACAAGCATCATTCAGCTCCTTGCAAAGAACCCCTGGTTTGACTCCTCTGTCCTCAAGCACCACCAAACAGGTCCTCATCTTTGCAGAAGGCTCTAAGTGCTGCGGTAGCAGACATGAAAATCCAGTTAACATTCCCTTTCAGTTTGATTAACGTGCTTTAATGCAATTCAATTAACAAAGTATTATGGTTTCTAACATCACAGCTTTTGTATCCTTTTCTAACCAGGAAAAAGCTATGACATATGAAACAGCCATTAGAAAGGAGCAGATAGCTCTCCCTCAAAAGGCTCCCTATCACCTGAGCCAAAGCCAGATAGGGTCAGCAGGAAGACATTTGCTGACTCCAGCAGGTCATGGATCAGGTACTAGAGAGTGAAATCTATAAATGCCCTTTCACTGGGGAAGTCACATTACTGAGGTCCATGAATTATGTGGTGGAAAAAGAATCCCAGCTAAGAGCTGCAGTATTTACAGCACTGTCTCAGCTATAAAAACTTTTCCTGGGAATCAGAGGTTGAGCAGTGGAGACTGCAAAGGACTTTGTGAGAATTACGATCAGATGGATTAGCTAAGCACCATCAGCCCAAAACTGTACAGAAACATTAGCCAAGGCATATCTGAAAGCCAGCACAAAGTCTTTCCAGGATTAAGTCCTTCCATTGTTATTCCTTTCAAAATAAGTAAAAGCATGGTAAGATTAATTCCTTGTCAAGCCCATGAAGAACAGACTCCAGCACAGAAATAAACACATATTGAATTTACTTTGGTGGCTTCAGATAGGTCACATCAAGCCAGAACTAATGCAGTATTGACCTGCTCTTACTCTAGGACTACATAACAAAACAGCAAACAGCATTGCAGGTGCTGCCAATTAATTTCCTTTAATAATTTCTGGGCAGCAAAGTTAGCCTGGGATATAGACTGCATTCAATAGGCACCTCCAGCAGCAGGAAGAAGGATGAATATGAAAAATTGGACATGTAGGTGCCATCTGGGACAGACAAGTACCTGCACTGCTCACGACAGCCCTGACCACTGACTGGCCACACTGTCACTCTCACCAGTAACACTCCAAGGCCCGACTGGGCAGCCACAGCCCAAGGGGAAGGCAGCATCTGAAGGCACTCAGTGTATATTTTGAAGCCACACAAAGCTGCCAAATTTTAAGCAGCACAGGCACCAAAAGAACCCCTATCCTGTGCAGAGCCAGGTTTTGCAGTGCTGTGTTAAAGACCTCTGCTGTGCATTTCCTGCAGACGCTGTTGGGATTTCATCCATCTCTGAAGCCCCCAGTGGAAATCAGCTGCAGTCGCAACAGTTGTGCTGGGAACCCCTCCTCTCTTAGGCCCCAGGAAGATTGTGGGGTTCAGGTCCGATGTTTTATTTACTGATTTTCATGCAAGGCAAGGAACATGAAGACAAAGAACAACAAGAAAAAAGCATTAAGCAGTATCAAGTTGGTGCCTTAAGGAAGTTTTGAACAATCTCCCTACCCTTGTACTGGATGACACTACAAAGATCACAAAAAAAACCACCTCAGAATAAAATATTTATCATATTCTCCAGTAAAGCAGGCATGCAGCTTTTAACAGAAGTGCTATACAAACTTCAGATGGAGCTCAGTGGACACACACCTCCTCTGCCCTTCCTTCCATCAAACCAGGGCATTGGCCTCTCCTCTCTGCAATTAAACTAGTATCAGCCACATAACAGAATGGAAACCAGTGTGAAAAGCACAGTGCACCAACAAACACAGGAAAACAAGATCCAGAACATGCCCACGTCATTGTGTACTTCAGGCTGATGCTTATAAATTAATTTATGCCAGCTGTAACTCCATCAAACAGTCCCTGAGACTTTGGGTCACTCCCACTCATTAATGAAATCTTGGGATGCATCAAAGAGTTGCTCCCACAACTTTTTCACAACCATGGCTGCTTTCAGTGGGAGTTGCACAACACATCAAAGGGCAAAATAAATCACATCTGCTTGTGCAAATAAAGGGGAAGTAAGACCAAGGCTGCATGTTCCTAAGAAGTTTCCATGAGAATGCTTTTGAAGAAAAACTGGGCTGTTGACAAAACTATCACAAAGTGTTTCTTTTCCTCAGGGAGCTTCCACAGATCAGAAAGGTAAACATTTGAGACAAAACAATCAGAAAACTTTCAGCTACAAATAGAAGCTATGCTGCCACATCTCACCAGGCAGTCCTAGAGCTGCCTTTTCTTTGCATTTTCTTCTTTCTGGACAAATTGGTTTGGGCTGCATCTCTTACCAGGCTGCAGCAGCAAGAGGGGTTGTGCAGCACAGGCTGGGAAAGCTCTTTTGGCCCTGCACACCCTTGGGACACAACAAGCAAATGGTGAGAAAAAGGATGTGAAATAAGGATGTAAAGCCTCTCTGCAATTCCTGTTTCATATTTTCTCCTTGATAAAAGCTAAATTTCCAGCAGGGAACACACACAAATTTCTTACCTGCCCTAGCTATTGCTATTCCAGGATGCCAGAGCTGCTAATTTCTTCCCTTTCTTGAGTTGAAATCTCCCAGTTGGAAACAGGGAACACTCCAATAAGCAACTTCTCTTGTTCTTATTCAATCTGCAACCCCCTCCAGAGAGAGATCCATTTGGGGATCCAACCTTGTAGGAGAAAATGGCTCCATGAAAGAAGAAAAAAATTAAAAAGGAGCAAAGAAGCCCTTAAGATATCTTCCCTTTTCCCTCTAATGATTTATGCCCAACTCTTCCCTTCCTCACATGAGCATTTTTTACTTGTATTACTTGTGTTACCTGATGGCTGAGGAAGGATGGGAGAGATAGAGTATGGGAGACTGGGAAACATCAGCATTAAGTATCTCCAAGACCTCTCTTCCCTTTCATAAGCAGTTTGACTTCTAAGTGCCCAGTGAACAGAGAAACACTGATTATGCCCCAAAATACCTGTTTCAAACCCATGCAGTCAGAGCAGGACCCTGTTTCAGAGGAAACGGTGGTGCAAATGCTCCAGAAGAGTACCCTCACAGCCTGATGAATTGAGTTGGTGGCTCACTGCAAATAAGCACTGCCCTGCACAGTCCAGCTCCAGGAAGGACTGAGGACTCACTCATACAGCTTTACCCTTCATGCTTCTAAGCAAGCATTATTTATAGCCTCACACTCAACCTGTAATAAACGCAAACCAGATTAAAAACCCATTAATAGCTCATATTTATTAGCAGTGCATGGAAGATACTCATAAAAATAAGTAAATTATGTTGGTGCAAGCCTGGACATTCACTCCTTTAAATGAGATTTTGTGTTCATTGCATATTAAATCATTTGGCTCTTGGATTACACAATATTCTCATTTCAAGCAAGTTCTCTAAAGACCCTGTTTTGCTCTTTTGGCCACCATGCAGTAGGGCCACCATTTAAGAGCACTCTCAACCCCATACTGAGGGACCCATGATTTCAAGTGGCCTGTGCTTCGAGGCTCTCCTAGCAGCAGTGGTTCCTTTGTTCAGACATTGTAAATGTTTGCTACCATGTAGGACATATGTTCCACAAGTAAGTTACTTTTCTCCAGCATTATTTATGCAGAAAAAGCTACAGCTTAGTACAGGAAAAGACCTTTAGAGGATCTTATATTTCAGGATGGCCACCAAAAGCTTAAAAGGACCTTCTCATCCAATCATTTTTTTAAGCTACTCACACTTTTTTCCTAACTCCTCACTGCACAGACTCAATCACAGGCTCTGCAGATCATCTTCTGATGTGGGCAAAAACCTGCTGCCACCAGGGAGAAATGTGCTCCTTCCTAAACACCAAGGACAAAGTGGCCATGCAGCCCTACAGCACAAGGTTGGGCAAAAAAAAGGAACGTGGTGAGACGTGCTGCCCCATTTCAGGATCAGAAAAAATAGAACTTGTATTTTTTTCAGGACCCAGCAGCTTCCCGAGGAAGAGCTATGTACTTTTTAAAATTCCCAGATAAAGTCTACTGCAGCTCAGGATTCAGCAGACATTAAAAACTGGATAATTCCAAGAGTTAGGTTCTTTGCAGCCTATCCTTTGCTCCATCTTACTAACCCAGCTCTACATCAAACTCAGGCTATGTGGCACAAAACAGGACTCACCCAAGACTTACACTTAAATGGCTTTGAATGGAAATGCTGCTCACAGAGGCAGATTTCCCAGCTCCCACAATTTCCAGCGTACATGAGTGCACATAAAACCACAATTTTATATGGGGTCAGTCCGGTCCTTCACATGGGAACGACCAACTCTGCACCCCATTTTCCAAAATCAAACCCAGAAATGCAAAATTTCTTTTCCAAAGGTGTATTTTATCATCTGGAGCGTAGGAGCAGATTGAACAGGTGAAGCCAGAAAGCAAAGCAGGTCTCATCTTTCGGCACTCACTAGGCAGGGATGCTCTGCCAACAAGCAGGTACCCAAGGTATCACTGGTACCTTGGCTGAGCCCTCGCTTCTTATGACAACAGCAGATACAAGAATCCATTGTTGAGAGTCTGAAACACAGCCATGACTACATACATTTACATACATTTCACTGCTTAGACAGAACCTTGGAAAAAGACAAGACTATCGCAGACGCTATGTTGCAAACACAACAAATATAATCTGGTTACAATCGACTGCAGAGTTTATGATACCGCTGGCTATGGGGAAAAAAAAGAGAGCCACACTGAGAATTAATGTTCTTCCAGTCTACAGAGAAACAAAGGAGTTTCTGGTGCTGAACAATTAGTACTCCCGTTAATTATGCGTGTGGGTTAGAAATAACACCAAGCATTTGGGAGTGCTTCAATTTTGATTGTTTTCTTTCTGCACTGGATAACAAAAATATATTCAGACAGCTAAATAAATCCTTCATAACACTGATGGGACTTCTTGTTCACAGCAAGCAGTTATGCAAATTGCTAATTATGAGGCAGAGATAATCATAATCTAGCACATTTATGCAACCACGTACAACAGGGATAGCTAAAGCAATAGGTGCCTTATTGTCCTCACTGCATTTTTAAAAGTCATGCCAATGGCTAGCTCACTGCTTGGCAGCACAGCCTGGCACAGTGGGTGTTACAGCCTGGGAGCAGCCACATGCCCCGGGGATGCCACAAAATAGAAGGTTTAATACACTAGAAAATAACACAGTCCCAGGAACAAAAACTCCAGGTACCTCCTAGAAAAATAAATGGGAGAGCGAGTATCAAAGCATCCCCACTGGTTTTGAATTGTCTCTTGAGAACCTGCTGCACCCCAAGCATAGGTAGGTGCGCAGCCACTTTTCAGTGGTGCCAGGCTTCAAATCCTGGGCTCTCAGGACACCACTGGGTCAAGTTCCACCCGCTCAAAATCTGTCTGAAATTCGGACCTGGTGTGTTTGGGACAGAAGCACACGAGATGGTAGGGATCCTCAGAGTGCCCATTTTGCAGCATTAACTCTCAGGCCTGAAAGTGAAACATAGATTTAGAAGAAACATAAAGATTTTAGTTATAAGCTAGCTGTGTTGAAATTAGTTAGAATAGGAAGGAATTTGGGCCCAACTAGAGTTAATTAAAATAGTTAAGAGAGCTGGACCTGAAATGGGTTTTAAGATGTTAGTAATTGATTACCAAATAACTGATGATCTGTCATTTGTATGTTTGCTTAGCTGTGCTTAGAACGAGGAGTAGAAACATTGATAAGTTGGTGTAGGGAACAAGGACAATTACCAATTTCCTCCCTTGGCAGGAACCTGTTCAAAAGTCAGGCAAGAAGAAACTTAGAGGTCACTAAAGTAATTAGGATTGTTAAAGCTCAGAAAGGCAAAAAGGTCAAAATGAGGAAGATGAGTTACCTCATCTTTTTAGGACCACTGACCAAATTCAAGACCACCGACTCCATTCAGGACACACACTATACATGCTTAATGACATTTAAGCTCATTTCCATATGAAGCGGAGAATGGGAGGTGTTAATGTTATGAATATGCATTTGTATTTTGGATATTCATAATATTTGGAAATAAAAGGTATCGTGTTTGCTTGGATCGGGGCCCTGCGTCTTAGGGAGCTATCCCACGCAGTGCCTGGCGCCAAATAAAACACACACTTTCTAACTCTAAACTGTTAGAGAGTTTTTGTCCGTCTCAGTTGAATATTGATATTAGATCGATATTCATATTTTTGGTAAATCAAAAGGAAGAAGACTCAGAGCTACCCAAAGAAGTGATCCTCCTACTACTAATGAAGTAGGTACATGAAATAAAAGCTTCAATGCTTATCCTGAACTTCATTTCATGAAAAGTATCAGCTTCAGGGATGTCCTTTTGCTTCACACTTGGGGAGACTGATTTAAAACACCTAACAGTCATAAAACAAAAACCAAAAACATGAGGGAGAAGGAAGACTGCACACAAGCACAAACCTGCCCAGCCGAGAGCAGTTCCTGCTCATTTACTCGCAGCGAGCATACACTCGCCTTGCTATTTCTGTCCAGTTTTCTTGGCCAGTTATTCCAGCTCAATAAAACCAGCATTGCATTATCATTTTCATTTAAGGCTCCACATTCCAAAGCTTACACCACTTAGTGCAAAAAAAATAGAGGTAAGAGCACAAAGTACTGCAATTCTGGGGAAAGTGCATGGTGGCATTCAAAAAAAATCCCATAAGAAAACAGCCTGGAAGGGGGCCTGTTTCTGCCCTAATTAGCTATCATTTTGGCAAACCCAAGGGAAATGCAGTGAAAACAACCCTGTGACTCCACATACCCAAAACACAGAGAGAAGCTCTGGATGGGCTCTGAACTGGAAATGATGGATGTGGCTCACTCACACTGTAATTAAATCTCCTTTCACAAAATAAGAACAGTGATCTGTGTCCTGCCAAAAAAACCTGCTGCATCATGAAAATGGAACAGACCGATTGGACAGACCTGAGAGGAATTGCCAACGATTTTGTTATGCCTGTTGGTGAGATATTAAACTCAAAAAAAGAAACAGTTTGCTCAGACCTGATTGTCTCTGCTGGGTGAGTGACTAGAGCAGGGCATCAGGAAAGGGGTCACGAATGGAGAGACCCCCTGAACTGGCACCGAGAAAGCAGCCACCACACCTGGGTGCTGCAGCTCAGCACAGTCCTCTGCTTGCAAGGAGCTGGAGGTGAGCAGGTGAAAGAGTGAATTTGTGCAGGGCTGGATCCCCATTCATCCCATGCCAGCCAACCTGCCACTGCTGCCCCTTGCCTGGTGGTGTTCATGCATGTGCCAGACTCAGCACATCAGAATTGCTGGGCCTCCTGGCACTCCTCTGGGGTCATCCCAGTGCCCTGCAGAGGGTGTACAGCAACAGCAGGGGAGAGTTGCACCTAAGCATGGATACTGTCCAGCTAACAGCAGCAGCTTTCCAGGAGTGAAGGCTGTGCAGGAGAGCAACATAAAAACAGCAACTGGAGGCAATCCAGGATTAAGCCTTCAAAACCTGAGAAAAACCGCAAGAATCCTTCGGCTACACAAACACATCCATGCTTTTTGACTTCAGCTCTCAGCATTTACGTTCTTGTCTTCGAGCTGTTCTTAGGAGCAGGAGGATTAGAAACTTGTTTTGCTTCTTGAAGAAGAATAATGCAAGTAAAATCTTTGTTCCTAGAGAGGAACCATCAAAAAACCAATTTCAAGAGGTTGCATTTGGTAGGTTCCTAAATGTATTTTGCTGTGTTTGACATTCACATGGCCCATCAAATTCAGTTTTACCCTGGCTGATATTTTGCAGCACTAATACCTAATCACTGGGGACAGAATGGAATATACCACGGATTATTCAATTTCAATTGCTGACCATTTCCTCGCCAAAATGTAATGTAAAAACTAGGTTAGATGAAAGATGCAAATCTGCATGCATTGTGTAATAACAATGAGCTTACCTGCAAGTAGGAATTTCCAGAAGAGTTAAGATGAAAACCGGAAGATGCCAAATATCCAATCATTTCAAGTGTTTCCAATTATTGCAGGTGAAAGGCATTAGGAGAGAAACAAAAAAGACACTGATTAGCATAACAATACAATGTTCTAAACACTTTTTTAACACTTGTAATTGCATTCATAATACCAGTAAGAACCAGGAGCTGTCATACCAGTTTTCCTTTACAGTATTTGCTTATATTTGTGATTGGATTTACACCACTTTTCACAATACTGGGCTCCAATTTACAGCCCTCACTCAGGTAAAGCTCACACAATAGAATTGCAGACGAGACAAGGAAAACTTTGCAGAGCTTGGCCTGAACGTACAGGTCCTCTAGCAAAGAAAATACAAAAAACCCCTGAAAAGGTCCAGAAAGGAGACAGCTGTAATTTATACCCTGTAGCAAGCAGAACTCAAAGTCTGCTCTGCTTTTACCAAGATTTCTATCTGTAGCTGCATGGTGCATTTCAAATTAATTCTTTTTCCTTGTGGAAATCAAAACAAAGCCATAAGAACTTCATTCCAGCACCTGGCTGTTGCCCATATGTGATCAAGCCTCACATAACCGTAATGAAGGAATTCTGTAAAACACAGTTTTGTAATACTTGAGCATACATTTAAATAGCTGAGGAGTTCCTCCAACCTGATGGAGCACACTGTTTTCCATCTACTCCTGGAGACTGCACATTTCAGGTGGCTTTCACTACTACTTTGTGGCTCACATTCCTGCCCAGCAGCTAGATGGAAACTTGCAGGGCAGTTACTTACAACTGATCTGGCTCTTGGAGAAGGAGCAGTTCTCATCTGAGCAGTAAGAGGAATCTACCTTTGCAGTGCATCCTTAGAAAAGACACACTGGGGGTTGCTACAAAGAAATTCTGCCTGGAATTTGCATTTCTTTTTCTTGTGTTTATTTGTTGGTTTGTTTTTTTTTTTCCCTCCTCCTTTAAAAATTAAGGAAAATATGTGAACTGGTATCTCAAAGATAAAATAAGAAATACAGGATAAACAGATAGTTCCTTACAGTATTTCTATCTCTTTACATTTGATTACACACTGGACAACCTGAGCTCCTGCAATCATGTGAAGTCAGAATCTGAACTGCTGTTAAACACATAAATCGTTTCTACCCCCTGATTACTAGGAAAAGCTTGAAAACGTGATCCCCACAGGCCTGGAATAAGCAAATAACGAAAACCCAAGTTTGGCTGTAATCCTGCAAAGCACTTAAGTGGAAGCTTAGCTTTGCAAAATCAATGGGACTTTGTGAGCTTCTAGAGACCTTCAAGCTCATGAGAGATTTGTGGGATCAAATCAGAAAAAAACATCTGAAGGTCTTAAGTCTTAACCTAATGGTATTTCAGCTTCTCTAATGCCTAAAGTTCTAATTTAAATGCTGAGGAATAAGCTTAATATGTTTGCATAAAATTATTTACTCAGCAGTCTTAAAAAGGTGACAGGTCTTAGAAGACCTTCAGTGAGGGATCTGACAGAGCATCTATCAACCACCACCCCAGTGTCCCCAGGTGGGATAGCAGCAGACCCAAAACATAGAAGACAAAATCCCCATTTACCTCTATCATAATTACAGCACTTTATCCAGTGCCTTCAACATAAATATTATTTCCATACCTGTGTCACTTCAAGTCTGCATAGTTTAAAATGGAAAAACCCCTTCAAAATTATTATTGCACTTTACTCTGAACTGTTACAACCTTGAAAAGTAAAATAACAGAAACGGTCTAAATTTTGAAGCATTTGGGAAGAAAAAAATTTAAAATGTATAATTTTGCTCAAATGTCTGCCAGGCACTGCATGGCCCAATGAATCTTCAATCAACATATCTGCTCATATCAGCTAACAAGAAAGTGACTAAGAGCAAGAGCTCAGAATGAACCTAACACTGTTTTTTGTTTGGGGTTTTTAAAATTCAAATAATTCAAATAATTCAGTCCTCAAAATAGACATCTTTCTGATGGAAATTCACTGGCTTAGCATCTCCCCAAGGGACATTGCACACAGTTACTAACGACAGGAAAATCGAAAAATCAATGCCAGACTCAACAGCACCTTCTTACTCTTCTTTTACTACTGCTTGGTTTTAATGAGTCTGAACTAGAAAGTCAGGGTGAGGTACCTGATGACAGTAAACAGCCCTGACAGTCCCTGCAAGCAAAGGGGGAGGGTGAAGGGAAAGGCAAAGTTCCTCTCCCACCCAAAGCACCCATTGTACTTTCACCAAGGCTCTTCTTCCAAAGAGCCCGACGAGACACATCAGCAGATCACATCAACGCTGATACTGTACAAAAAAATCAGTAAAACAGTGACTGCACAGAATTCAAGGAAAGGAAAAAATCCCTGAACTAAAAAGATATTGTACTTTTGTAAAGCGAGCTGAAGTGCAACCAGTAATGAAGTAGACTAAACCTCTGCTATCTCCTTGTTTTAAACCTGACTATTTGCAATCAAAAGTAGGATAAAGACTATTCTTGAAAGCCATTAGCAAACTACACTTTGAATTACTCCTTTATCGTAGCTGTTAAACCATAATCACACATTTTGCTAATGCTAATTTCTCCCCCAAATGTTGTTTTTACTGCTGGATTGCAATGATAAACACCAAGCGACTCCACTATTTCTTCCAGTTTCTTTGAGAATGAAGGCACATTCTCCCAGCAATGTATTCACTAAGGTACCAATGACATTTTTCAAAGTAAGTGGATTTGATGATGAGAACTGCTGAACAAATCTTCAGCAAATGGTGTTTATTGCCTATGCGAATGTTAACCATGCAACGCCAACTGATGTACTGGTCCTTAAAGCACTCAGCTCCCTGTACTTATAGAAACAGCTCTCCTGATCTGGAGAACGAATTAGTTGAGCAAAGTCTGGCTATTTCCATCCCTCACACATCCTCCAGTGCCACTGTGATTTGCATTGCAGACTTCACACTCATCTGTGCACACCTTCCCTGTAGAACACGTTTCTGCCTGAAGCTCCACAAACATTAAAGAGTCTTACATTCTGCAGCTGGTTTTCCTAAAGTGTTTCCTGCCTACCTTAGCAAGGGACTTTTCTAAGCAGGAGGGTTTAAATAATTTCTTTCTGATGACAGGTTATGTGACGAGTCACTTGTCCAAGTGCTGGGATATCTATGTCCACACATAGATTTTTGCCCCAAAAGCAGAAATCACTTTGCAATTCCTGCAGGCCACCTGACTTGACTGTGAAGCTGGATCTGGTACAAGGAAAGGATTGAAAAGATGGCTAGAGACCCCTTCCAACTTCCCACATTCTCTGACCAGGCCGACACCAATGCATCCGCAGGCAGCCCATGCCAGCATGCAGAATCCACAGTCTAGAAATGCAGATGTGCAATTCTGTGCCCAAGCACTGTGACAGCACCAGCCAAAGGCAGCTGTAGGGTGCTTCAATACTGCAAGCAGTGTGATATTCCCAGTTTACAGGCAGGTTCCTCTGACACAGACCAGTTATTTTGCCATCTCTGCAGCCTTTGTAGAATGCCACACCTCCCTAGAATGAACCATGGGCTGAAACAGCTCTGGACACATATGCTGCTACTCGGTTCAGGCACAGGATAGAGCCTGCACTCACTTTCCTCGGTAAAATCAGTTTCTCCGGAAACATAAACTTAGTATGCCACAAGGCTGGGAAAAAATATTAAAAGAAAATTTGAATATTAAGAATTATTAAAAGTTAGTCACCAAATACCGTAGTCTAAGCTAATTTTGTAGTCTAAGCTAAGTGTTCAGCTAATAGCCTGAACACTTTCCAATTTGTCTGGTTTTTTCAGTCAAGAGTTTGCATTTGCAGAGGTCTTGAGAAATTGGAGAAACTGTGCACACAGTAAAACACAGCAAGTCAAGGACAAAGCTACAAACCTTAGCGTCCATGTGGAGTTTGGAAGATTCTTAAGAGATTTTTTTTTCCAGTCAAGCTGATTAATGCTGTTTTAATGTGCAATATTTTGTGTTTAATAACCCCGGCCTTGCTTCTGAGAGGAGGTAAGGGTTTTACAGTTCAGCATTTTACGGTCAGTTTTTCAAAGGGCTAGATTACATCCATAATTTTTTATGCTGCCACCTCTGACAGCAGCTGGCAAACTGCCAAGGTGGAGTCCAACTTCCTGCCTGGAATGGCAATGTTTTGGGGCAGAGGGGGACAAAATATGGCTGCAAAAAGAAGAAATGCAAAATCAAAAGCGAAGCAACGTAACTTGGCCAGGGCTGCTAAAATTATTTACGCAAGTATATATTTATTTTATAAGTCTCCATCCCCTGGGAACTCCTCAAATGAGAAAAAAATGGAAAACGGTTTTACTCCTCCCTCAGTCACTGCCCATCCTGGCCTGAGATTACATGCACTAATAAAAGCAGGATGGAAAGAACATTAAACATTTGGCTAAAAGCATTCAGGGTCAGTGTTCTGCATCACTGCTCTGAAGGAGCTGAAGGTGAAGAGGGGAGAGCTGCCCCAGGACAGCCACTGCCCACCTGCCACTGGTGCTCACGAGAGAGATGCTACCCAGGACAAAAACCCCATGCCAGAGGGACAGGCTATTCCTGCTACATTTCCAAACCACCACTTGCAGAAGGTTACATCCAGACCCAAAGCGAGTCCCAAAACACAACCAAGAAACCTGTGCTAAAGATGATTTGCTTTAGTTAACACTTCTTTGCATCTCCACAGAGTAGAAAGCCAGGGTTTTATTATGATAAACTCCTTATATAGGAAGGGCTTCACTTCTAATTACACCATTTTGTTTTCTGGCCCTTAGATGTAATTAAATACAGATGTTCTCAGAGCTTAACGTCAGTTTAAATTCCAGGCTGGAGCAAGTAATTTGTTTGCATGTTCAACGAACAAACCATCCCTGTGCTCATGAATCATGTATAAAGGTTGCCTTTCTCCAAGCTAAAAGGTCAAGTAGACCTGAAATTACACTTGGTCCTCTAAGGAGGAAGCGAGGCCCCTAAAAACCAGAAATGAAAATTTTGATCTTCCTGCCTTGAAAACCTCATAGTTCCATCTAGTGCCTGACTCACTAATGTGATCTCCAATGCTTCCACACTGGCTTGTGTCAACACAAGTTGCAGACAGCAGGCTAAGGGTGCACAGCTATTGGGGTGATTGTGCAAGAGTTTGGGATTATACTTCCTGGGGTCATCTAACTCAAAACTGATGGTGAGCCACAGTCCAAGACAGACCATCAGATTAGATGTAAAAATCTAATAAAAGAAACACAATAAATGTAAAAATCTAATAAAATAACCACATAAAATAAACATTGGCATCTCCCAACCTTTGCACCACCAATGTTTGCTCAATTACAGTGGATTAAAACTGGTAGCTGGAGACTTGTGAGAAATGAGCTGATGAGGACAATTCATAGCAGGGACCCCTGGGGTCTCCCCACCTCAGAGTTCCCACTTGAGCTCAGTGTGGGACACGTGGCAGCAGGATGGCACACAAATGCCCACATCCCGCAAGTGCAGTCACTCCCCTGCCAAGCCAGGACTACAGACCTCCAAATAACTAGGTTAAACCAACCTTGGTCAAAACCCTCATTTTTTGAAAATGTTCTTCTCTGAAGGCCTTGCCACTATTTATTTATTTATAAAATTTAAGGTTGCTCAGCAGAGACTTGTCTGAGTTGCAATGACTCCTGCAAAGAAGCACCCACCACCAAAGAGATGTTCATATTAAGACAGTTTGCCTCAAAATTTCAGAGGAAACTTTCCTGCTCTATAGGGAGCATCCCTTTTCCAGCATGGAGTCAAATCATGTACAGAGGCAGCCTTACATGGAATAGGCTGTGTTCTTCCTGTTCTCATGCCAAAAGGCCTAAGAAAGCTTCTCCCATGAGCAACAATGAGTTATGAATCCCAGGTTTTGCTTATCCACTGTGAATGCATCCTTTTCTAAAAAACATTGTTCGATCCCCTACGAAAAGCACCAGAAAGACACCAAAATCTTTGTGTTGCACTAATTGCTAGCAATTTTGCCCAGCTTACAAGTACAGAGCTGTTACCCCTTTTATTTCAATATCACTGCAAAAGTCAGCTGGCACAGGAAGACTGGCCCATTTTTTGATTTACTTTGCATCACTCCTGTTAAAAAATGTTTTACAAGTCAAGTGCTCCACTGAGACTGACTGGTAACTTGTTTGTTCTCAGATGCTTCCTCCACTGGGATTACACTGCTCTCACTAGAATTGGCAGTGAGGGCACTGGGGTGTAATCATATCTTCACAATTTTGAGACTTCCACAGGACTGTTTAAAGTTGCAAAACTTTATTCACCTAGGGAGGTGGAGGGGCTGTGCAGACAGGCAGATTCATTTCCAACAACTGTCTCCTGGGATCAGCCTCCCCTTTGACACCAACTCTGCACAAATCATGTCTGAAAGCAATTTAGAATCTCAGAAACCTGCCCTTGCACTTGACCCTGTGTGAGGCTGCAATGCTCCTGTTGTTACTTGCAGCGTCCCACACACAGCAGCACCTCGGCGAGGGAGCTGTTCTAGCCCTTTACAAAACACATGATTCACGATTCCTTCTCTGGGTGCCCGCTGCTCATCCTTCCTTGCCATTGTTTTGTTTCCACCTCTGCAAGTATCTGCTGCATCAGGGGCTCCGCAAACACCATCTATCCCAGGACCTACCACACAAAATTGAGTTTTATCTATTTCAAAGCACAAAGAAGAAACCCTGCAGAACAATCAGGAGCACCCTGGCAGCTCTGGGGCTGCATCAGTATTTCTCCTCTTCTCTGTTTTGCTGCACTTTTTGTACTGAGAGTTAAAGCACAGCCATGCAAGGAAATCAGGCCCAGGTTATTCAGCTTCTGGCCTGTGGCTCTTGCTATGGATCCTGCACTAGATTAAAGAGCTCTTTAATAGAAGTGATTTTCTCTGCAGGAAGGTATCTAACCACAGTCCCTTGGCCACTTTTGTGGCAATTTGAAAAGAAGCTCAAGGAGGTCTGCATCCCACTCCAGAACTCACTTTTGGTTATCTTTTTTAAGGAGGTGGTCCCCATGGCACCCTGATGTGGATGGTGGGACAATGCAGTGGCCAGTGGGACAAAGTGCCTCCACACTGTCCAGTGAGCCAGGCTGCCACCGGCTCCTACACCACCTACTTTGCATCATCCTTGGCACAGGGCACGGACTTGGCACAGAAACACTGATGCTGGGGGACAAGAGGGGACTGTCACCCTGTGCAAAAATGGAGTGGGATTTGGTCAAGTGATTTTCTTCTTCTCACTGATGGTTTTCTGAGCTAAAATAAATAAATTTTTTAAAAAGTCAAATTCTCTGATAGGTTTCCTCAACCTATTTACTTTCTTTTTTCAAGAAAGTATTTTCCGATCAGCTGCACAATAAATTGTTTGCCATAACATTAATTATGCATTATTTATTTAATACATGGCAATTTATGTTGACAATGGCAATATTTCTCTGTCCTGAAGGTGCTGGAGGCTGACTAGTCACCATGGGAGATGCTACTACCTAGGGTGAACAAAATACTTCATAGTCATTTCAGACATTGGTAGTTTGATACTAGCTTTGAGGAGATAGAAAACCGCAGAAATGTCTAAAACATCCTTCTAAAATTTCTCTGCACTGAGGTATTTCAGCACCTATTTCATTGCAGGAGCAACAGGATTTGGCACTACTTGATCATCTGGGGTTAAAAGGGAGAAGATGGAGGAAGGTAAGTGACAGTCGTACAGGAAACTCCGTATTTTGCTATCAATAGTTAATCTACTGTGTCACATTTCTTTGAGAAGTAAATGAAATGCAGCAAGTGCTGTGTAAAATTGGAGCTAGGGAGCAGAATGATTTTGTAGAGCAAATAACTGTCTCATACTGGCTGTTTTATGCCCTATTGAACAACCAGCAGTTTATGAAAACAAAGTTTCATAAATACTGGTGGAGATTTCCTTCCCAAGAAGTACTCTGTGGATTTACAGGGGCTCGAATGAGAGTGGGAAGGGCAACTGAGGGCTGAGGAGTGAGTCTCTGGACAGTGCTGTGGGTCTGGTGAAGAGACAGCAGCAAGAAGCATGGGGCAGGGAGGCTCCTTCTGGAGCAGCATCACTGCTTTGCTCCATGGTGTCACAGCAGGAGAGGCTCAGCAGATGGAACCGCCCAGGAAACCCAGTGGTCAGGGTCTCGAGCATCAGAGCCCATAAAAGATTACATATAAGGAAGAAATTAGAAATTCTTCCTTTGAGGGTATGGCACTGGCACAGGTTGCCCAGAGAAGCTGTGGCTGCCCCATCCCTGGAAGTGTTCCAGGCCAGGATGGACAGGACTCTGAGCAACCTGCTCTAGTGGATGGTGTCCCTGCCCATGGCATGGGAGCTGAAACGATCTTTAAGGTCCCTTCCAACCCAAACCATTCCATGATTCTATGATTTTACACCTTGCTGCTGCTGGTTGGGGTCCCAGCACCTCCGACTGAGAAGGGACAGAGCACAGCACTCAGCACACGGATGCAATTGCAATGGGGGGAAAAGGAATGCTTTGAGGGCTCTCCTGGTGAATTCCTAGGAACAGGATGGAGGAAGACTTCTGAGAATGCCCCTGAGGACTGTGAAAAGTAGGATTTTTTTTTTTTTTTCCCAGAAAGACTGCAAACAAAAAACACCCATGCAAACCACATACAGGCTCACTGAGGCTTCTTGCCACACACCAGGGCTCATCCAGGAGGAGAAAATACGCTGAACCTCATACAGCATTAAAATCCAAATAGAAAAACCCTGGTCATTAAATAACCTGATGTTGTGTTACACATGGCTGTTTGCATTATTAAGAGTCATATTCACATACAAGTCCCAAGCCTTTACCCAGAGCTCTAAATACTCTGCATCACCCACAGCACGTGACCTCAAGCCTCAGCATTTGCTGAGAGGACTTGGCAGATACAAAAAAGTATTACCTTCATCTCAACTAAAAACCTGTCACTTCAGTAACTCAACCTCACCTATGGCGTAGGAGTAAGTCTGACTTTACTTATAAAATCAGGATTTTTGCTAGATGCTATTGCAATTAGAAATACTATTTTTAATACCTCAAGTGCAGCTAGTTTATTTTTTGAAGTTAAATCATGGTGAATCTAAATTAAATTCTATTAAATGAGTCAGGAACAAACAATGTGGCAATCAAATATTTTCCTCTGTTGCTCTCTTGCAGTCCTCATCTCCAAAAACAACCAACAGCATCAGCACAACATGCAGACACACACCAGCTTAGTTTATGGGATGCTCCAAGACACACAAAACAACCTTCTGTGTGGATTTCCTAAGGACAAGCAAAGTTTAAGAAAACAAAGAAACCATTATTGTGAACCACGTTGGTAATGTTTCAAAAATCTGAAGAACTATTGACCGCCTCTGAAAGCCATTTCACTGAGAGAAAAACACAGTCTGAACGTCACTGGGTCTGAAGAGAAGTGCTAACTCCCAAAGTATCAAGGCCCTGAAAGCAAAGCAATAAAATGTATGTTTTATGAAGCTTCCTTGCAAGAAGGCTCCATCAGTTACAGCCCCCATGGGAAGCGGCAGGCAGCCAGCATCAAGGGCTGTGTTTTTGACATAATGTGCTAATACCGGCTGTATTTTACACCCCTCTGGACAACACAACAGCACCCCAGCTCTCTGCTCTGCAGGACATAAGGCTGAGATTAAGCATACCATCATTTTCAAGCCTCTCTTCATCTCTCTGCCCAAGCTACACCACAAAATCCACCCCACACCCCTCTCTCCTCCTGCAGCTCTGCTGGGCTCTGCCTTGACTGCTGGATGTAGTCAGCAAGCATGGCTGGTGTGAGAGAGGTCGAGTCAAGAAGGTTGCTGTCAGCTAACTTTCCTGGCCTGACCCTCTGATAGCTTTTTTTTATGTTTAAATGATGTGATAAAAATCAGCAATGAATTATGCAGCATCACTTGATAAGTCCAACCCCAACAGTTCTTGAGAATCCCATTTTAAAGTTAAATTGGAGTTTGATCCTTTATCTCAAAGCTTTGATAAACTAAGTGAGCCATGTGCTGTACTCTCCACTAAACTGTTCTTCAGTAGGCTGGGGTGCTCTCTCCCTCCCCATTCCCAAGTGTATAGGAAGCTCAGGAGCTCTCCCTGACCTGCACAAGAGCAACTCTTGCCCTCCCCTGTGCTGCAAGCAGTTTAATTTGCCAGCCAAGTTTTTCCAGCCTTGCATCCACCAGCTCTCCCGAGGAAACACCCATTACTGTTGCTATCATACCACACCCTTACAAGCCATCACTCTGGGAAGCGCAACTGTTTTCCTTGCCCTTTGCTTGGTTTCACCCACTTTTTCAAGACATCTTTGCAGTGCTGAAAGCCAGCAAGTCTTGCACCCAATCTTTATCTCAGCTTAGCAGAGTTTAACCTAGAGAGCATCCCTGGTCCTACCCCAACACTGCTCTCCCAGTCTGGCAGGGTGATGATTCCTAACTAGTTCCAGGACAACTGGCCACTCTCTCCTTTGCGGAATCATCAGCAAGAAAAATGGCTGTAGCCATTAATGGGACAAGTATTTTAATGGATGAACTATCACAGCACTGCTTGCTGTAACATTTCATACTGCAGCCAGGTCCTCTCTTGCCAAATGATGGAAGACCAAATCTGCAAAACTAAGGGCTTCTGTTTGCCCATCTGTTTTCCCCACTCTGGGCAGCGATTTTAAAGATTCCAGCCATGAGTACTTTAGTGGAGAGGCTGAACAGGCGCCTTGCTGGAATGTTAACCACAGTTCAGGTTTCCAGACTTCTGGGGCTTCCCTTTGAGTGCTTTTTGGAGATAGGGTTCAGAGGGTGAAGTGCAAGACCCCCAGGATCCCAGCATCCAGCAAAGCAGTGCTGGAGACACAAGCTCAAGTTTCATCTTGTGAAAGCAGAGCAGAACACTGCTGCAGGATCGTTTTCCATTCAAGAAGCTAGAAAAAAGGACATTGAGAGCACAAATCCAAATGTGCAGAATGGGAACACCCACCTCGGCCCCACTACAGCGCTACAGCATTAATGGAGCAACTACTGAGGGAAAACAACAACACACAGCTCTAACAAAAGCTTTTATAAAGCACTAAAAGGCTATGCTAGCCCTTGCCACTCCAGGCCTTGACTTCCTGTGTCTTGTCCATGATGTTACCAAAATGGACAACGTAATTAATTAAATTAAAATGCATTAAGCAATCCAGCATGAAGGCAGAGCTGCCTATTTCAGTTCTCCTGAAGTACCAATTATTACAGCAGGGGGAAAGAAACAGCCATCATCATAGCCCTGGTGCCATTAAAAATAAAATCCAGGGGGAAAACAAGCCTAAGGAATAGTGCAATTGTGGCCCAGTAAAAACAGGGAACAAAAACAGTCACTGCAGAGAAAAAGAAGCAGAAACAGGAGCAAAACAGGCAAGCTGCTTGCTCCCTGCATCACTCCAGAGCAGTCCCGAATTAGCAGTAGCCAGTGGCTCATTATACCCACCCACAGACTGTGCTGGACAGCCAAGTCACAAACCCCCCAAAAGGAGTCAATCTCTCCATACTCTGAAGCCAAATTGCTTTGGTGTAGCCAGGAACAGAACCTGGCCTGGGGAAGGGATCAGTTTCCTTATTAAGAAAATTCACCTCTATGCCAACAGCATTTTTACAGAGGAGGATACCCCTAGAAATGCCAGAGGATGAGAGTGCCTGCATCCCAGCTGGAACACCCAAGCACCACCACCACCAAGCCTGTGTGGCCTGGTGACAGACACGAAAATAAAACACATCCTTGTCAGCTGATGCTGCACATAGAAGGAAATTCACTGTGCTTGCAGGAAACAGCCTTCAAATTGCAGCCAATGCTTTGAACAAGCTATTTGTTCCTGTATCTGTGGCAGCAGCCTTTGGTGCCTCCACAGGCACTGGGACAGACCAGTGGCCCTGCATGCCTGGCCACACAGAGCCAGCCTGGAGCCAGCTGAAACCCAACAGAAGCCTGGAAGATTGTCTCCAAAGAAGGAAGGCTCTTCCTGAGTAATTTTTTTGAGTGCAATTATTTTTGAGCTCTCAGCAAATAAACTGAATAAAATAAACAGTAAGATATGCCCCTGGATGTTTAGTTGGAAGCTGGCCCCAGGCTTTGTCCATAGCATGTTGGTCCCTTCCTTGCCCAAACCTGCCTGCCCCAAAGCACAGGACCAAGTGATGTCACCTCAATTCCACTGGCTCATGCGTGGTTTGAGCCAATTGTCAGAGAGAGGTTGCAGCACCCAGATGCAAGTAAAGCCTGATTCTGCAATGATGCTGAGATACAGCATCATCCTGAATCCCAATGCACAAGGGAGAAGCACTGGGGGACAGCAAAAGAGATTTCCCATGGAGAGCATCCTCCAGTGGGTCTCTCTGCAGCAACACCATGCTACGTTCTCAAGCCAAACCTCCTCAGTTTCAGCAGGGCCATAGTAAGGCAGAAGGCTGTATGGATTTTATTAAACCCAGAACTTTCCTGCTGTGTCCAGAGATCTTGACACACAGCATCTGCTATTAGAACATTTATCTTCTGGCACGAGGTGTGTCATACATACACCCCCAAGAGCCACAGGCAAGAGATGCAGGCATGGGGTTGGAGTAGCTTGCTGATATTTTACTTTTACAAATAAAACCAGAGAAAGAATTGCAGGCAAGGGATGCCAAGCAGATAGCCCAAACAACTGACCTATATCGACAGCTACAGGCTCCTGCAGCCACAGAAGAGAGATTAAGACAGAAAAATGTTCCCATAAAATACCAGTTTATCATAGCCACCTTCACCAGTTCTCCTCCATCTTTCCACAAGAATAACAATAAATGGTTTCTCCATTATTTTGCTATTTCCCATCCTGCACAGAGCAAGCACCACCACCAAGATCAGAAAGTTCCTGCACTAGATCTCAAGCCTGATTCCTCTTCTTTGTCCTGCAGACTTCTGAGAGAACCTGCAGAGCCGTTATCAGGGCTGGCTCCTATCAACGAGCCTTTCATCTGCTAAAGCCTCATACATTGTTTATTTATAGCAACTGCACTGCACCACCCATTTAAACACATCAGCATTTGTGAATAAAAGATAAAGCGGACTTTGAAGTATTGGCCTCAAAACACAGCAGCCAGAAACAGGAGACAAAGCTCTCTAAAGGCGAAGCTGCAATTGGTTGCTGTCCCTCAGCTCCCTGTGACCTGACCTGTACCTGCAGAGGATGCATGTCCATTCCCCAAACCTCCTTCTTTCCAGCCAATCTGAACAGCGCTGGAAGGTTGCAAGGACTCCAGTATTTCTTGCCTTCACCCAACTCACCTCTAAATTAACTGCTTGTCATAGGTTAGCAAGCTGAGTCTCAGAAGTGATGTTCTTCTTACAGCTTCCTCTATGACCTGATAGAACCTATCAGATGGCCAGTTTGAATATGGACAATTCTTTAAGCCACTTAAAAGTGTGACCGCCTCTGTGATACACACTTACGAATAGACAAACTCCCCCTCAAGCTCTCTCTCGTTTCCAGCACTGGGACAGGTGGCTGCGGGGCCCGAGTGGGGGCCGGGGCGGGATGACCCCCCCCAGCAGGGCTGTGGGCCGCCCGAGCAGCTCGGCGCGCCCCCCCCCCCTCCCCTCCCCCTCCACTGCGGCCAAGATTTCAGCAAAATCGGCACCTCTGTCCGGCAGAGGTCAGGTGACCAACAGGGATAAGCCACATTCCAGCTGCAAGGCTGAGGTGAGATTAACCCTTTTATTGCTGTGAAGAGCTGAAAACCTGAGGGAAGAGAAAGAGGAGATGCTTAAAGCTCAAAGTCTGTTGTGAAGCTATGATGTATCTGAGTATCCCGTTGTAATTTCATGAAGATCTGGGGGGTGGAGTGTTCAACTCGTAAGCAAAAGCACCTGCACTGAGATAGGCAGATGCTGACGCAGCTGTAATTTCATGAGAAGTTTGGACAGGGAGAGGTGGAAACGATGAGGACTTTTGCTCCAAATGGGAAAGGAGAAAGCCTCAGTTCCTAGAGATGCTCCCAGAGATAGTCCTAAAGATGAAGATGAGGAAGACCCTTTGCTCCCAGGGAAGGAGAAGGGCCTCTGTTCTTGTTTCTGAACGGCTCAACCTTAAAACTGTACCCCAAAAAACTTCAAGAGTGGACCCTCGAAAGCAGTTGCGGGAAAAGCTGCAAGTCGGGGGAAGGGGCTCACATGCAGGCAGAGAGACTCCTCTTCCTAAATGGACTGAACAATATTTGGAAGTGGGCGGCTGTCTCGTTGTGATAATGTTTTCATAGCATGAGCAAGAAGAGACTCTTCTTTCTAAATGGACTGAACAAGGTTATTATGGAAGTGGTAAACAGACTGAACATCTTAAGGGTTGTCTTTTTACATTGTCAGTGGGAGAGGGGAGGAAGGTGGGGGGAGGAGGAGAGTTCTGAAGGTGTGGTATAATTTTTTTTTTTTTTCCCCTCTTTTAGGTCTGTTAATAAACTTCTTTATATTCTTTCAAGTTTGGTGCCCGCTTTGTGTTTCTCCTAATTCTTATCTCACAGAAGATAAACAGTAATGAGTATTTTGGGCCAAACCACTACACTAAATTGGTGTTTCTGCCCGGTTACAAACCGAACCCGCTACACTGCTCTTAATTATTTCCTTTGATTTAGTACACTCCAGGTACAAAACACCTGCTACAGATCTTTGCCATCAATGTTCACTGTCGGCTATCAACAATTCCATCATCATCATAATTCTATTTAATCACCACCTCTCATTCAGATTTACCAGAGAAAAACAAACAGAACTGTTCACAACTTGACTGCAAAGAACAAACCAGCTGACGGGAGAGAAGAAAAAGGGTCTAATCCCCTCCAGCTGCAGCAAACATAACTAAGTTACAAAGGTAAGCCAAAAACACTGAAAAAAATTCAAGGATAATATGAAATATTTAGCGACCATGATGTGAAGTGCATGTGCTTTTCACTTCATATCATGCACTAGTGAAGCCAATTTTTAATGAACCAAAACCAATGATGAAACTCCAAGCCTGGATCTCTGAGTGGCAGAAGGGCAAGATCGATGCCAAAGAAACTTGGATGCAGATAAGAGCATCCAAGAGCGTTGCCTTTCCAAACCCTGCTCAACACATGAGAGCCCACTCAGGAGTGAAACAGCCAAATTCAGGGCCCATCTCATGTCAGCCTGAAGCAGCTGAACGGGGTTAATTTGGATTTAAATGAGTAAAGGACAAGAAAATCAAGCCTCTAGGATTCAGCACTGATATTCATGTGGGTTTATGACACAACTCACAGTATTGTATATTCTTATAGTTTCAGCTTTTGGCATCTGGCTTTCCAGCTATAAAACATTTGGGTCTTTGTCCCTCTGGAAATGAAAAATGAAAAAAAAAACCAAAAATTCAGTGTGATTCAAGTGCATCCAAAGAGCTCAAGATACAAAAGAAATTGCTGCTCCCTCATTCCTGTGATTTTAATGTTACAGTCAAACATATTTGACAGGGAGAAGCTGCTGCGTGTGAGCTCAGGTCATGGTTGCTGCTATGTGGAGCATCATACACACATTATTAGTCATGCAAATTGTGATCCAATTTGAGTTTAAATCCTCATAGAACTCAAATGTCTTTGAGCATAGTCCAAGAGCTCAGATAAGAAGCTGAATTTCAATTTGGCTGAGCCCATTAATAGCTGATCAGCAGGCACCTCCAACACGCTCCTGCAATCCCAACTCTGGGTAGATCTTAACTCACAGGAGTCCAGTGGGAACATCTCCCATGGCTCTTCATGGTGCAGTCAATACTCCAGCATCTAGATGTGCATGAGCAGGTATTTATGACCTGGTATTATCAGGTACATCTTACATTAGTGATATTTTTCCGGGTAACTTCTGCATCACAACAAGGGGAAGCGCATTCTTCAGCAAAGGAAGTTGAGCACTAATTTTTTTTAAACCTTTGTCTTGTTACTTTACTTCTGAAAAAAACTAAGAGTATAAGCAGGCAAAAAAGCGTGAACCATGGGATGTGTGTCTTCTCTAGGCACACAGACCCCAGCGTTACACAGTCTGGCTGCATCACCAAACCTGGGTGAGTGCCACTGATGTGATATAGGAGGAGCAGTTGATTAGGATAACTCTTCACACATGTATCTGCATAATGGCAATGTTTATAACCATGGCTTTTGATCAGTCTGGTTTACTCCACACCACGAGCTCAGCATTGTCAGCTGCTTGCCGTAATTATGTCAAGAGTCCATGAGGGCCAGAGAAGCATGTCTTTCTCCTATCTCTCCTAACCCATTTAAGACCATCATATTCTTTTCTGTCAATGGTACCTGGATGCCTGGCCTGGGCAGGATGCTTTTCTCGGTAGCAGGATGCTAATCCCTTTTCAAAAACCAGCAAAATCTTGCATTTAGTTGGCCAGTAAAAAGGAGGAAAGCTTTTTTTTTTTTTTCCCTTTCTGCGGCACTACAATATGTGATAAAATGTTATGCTTTAAAAAGAAGAAAGATTTCATTGGAAGCAGCATGTTACCTAAAGCATCGTTTTCAGCACAGAGACAGCAGGAAAACACTCCTTTTAGATGGGAAGAGCTCTCTACAGGAATAGGGTGGGTTTGAGATAACCTGCTTTTCTCTGCATTGAGATGACCACCACTCTGGCAGCCAGCATGAGGAGCAGCAATATGACACAGCAGCTCTGATGGTCTTACCAGGCGCAGAAAAATACACATCTCCCCTTTAAACATCTTCTGAACCCTCTCTCCCACAAGCGAATTGACAGTCTGCGGGAGAAAAATCTAGTTTGCTCAACACTAAGTGCACAGTTTTGTGCTAATGCACAATTCTGGGTCCGCAGGAGTGTGGTACTCCTGCGGCCAGGCACAGCAGGGAACCACTGCTGAAATCAATATTGCTTATCAATGAAGAGGAAAATATATCCAAGTCTTTGAAGACTTCTAAGCTCATTGTAATGAAGCTTCCTGCTCTAATCTAGCCTGTGCACACAACAAAACCGGCCAGCCAGACTTCAGTTTGCAATTCCTGCATTTTAAATAATTCACAAAGAAATCAAGACAGCTTATCATGGTGCACCGGAAATCGCAGTGGGTGTGGTCTTGCTGCAGTGCTCTTCCCTCAGACGCCTGTTGCTCCTGGTTCTGCAGGATGGCCCTACCCTTTGGTGCCATAAGCATTTCAGGAACACGTCAGGACAAAGGACCACCTAGACCCTCTGCTCCAGATGCCCTCTGGAGACCTCTCCCACCAGTGGGGGAAACACCAAGATGTTATATAGCAGACTCCTCTAGTAAAAGAGCAGTGCTGGGAAAAAAGGTGAAACCTTCAATAGCCAAAAGAGAGGCAAAGGCAGACCTTGGTGCACCAAGTCAGGCCTTGCCAGGTTCTGCATCCCTGTGGGAGCATAAAGCCTGTGGAGAGCTCCTCAGCAGAGAGGGCTTCAGACCCTGAGCAGCGGGATCTGGACCTCTGTGCTGAGCAGAATGCAGCCACCCCTGGCACTGCTCCCTGCCCCAGGTGCCCTGGGGCTGGCCTTCATCACTGCCACAGCAGAGCCCTGATCACTGCCAGCAGCCCTGCTCCATCCTCAGCCCAGGGCAGACAGAGGTGTACAAGGAGAAGCCCTGGAGTAACAAGAAAGCACACAACATTGGTGGAAGGGTGCACATGTGGGTACATGTGTGGGAATGGGAGGGAAGGCCAGGGAACCCCCCAGGGAGACACAGCCTGACACCACAGTGAGAATGCATCTTCAGTGCAATGTTTTCCCCTGTTCTCTTATGCTTCAGCATTTCCACTCAACCATGTCCAGCCAAGCTGTTGTTACTGGCCACGGCATTGCTGCCCTAGGGCTAAATTAGTGCTTCTTCTACAGCCAGCTCTGCTCTTGCCTGAAGGGCTGCCAGGGAGAGAGTGGAAGAAGGCTTCTTCCAGCAGCCACCCTCCTGGTATGGACGTGCAATACTTGTATAATTCACTTTGAAGCTCCCTGCCTCTGGGCATGAAGCAGCAACCAACATACAGTCAATCTTGCTCTGTGAACTCCCAGTCAAAAGACAGCATTTCTCAGCACTGGTGTCTTCCCTGATGGGTTTGTCAACAGCCTTGCCTTTCTCAAAGAAGAGTTTTTTTGGAGGTAAGGAGGTAGCAACCCTTTACCTGGGTTGGATGCCAGTGGTCCAGCATCCCTCCCCATCAAGGCAGGGGCTGGAAGTGTCAGGGTGCCTGGCACACACCTACTGCAGCTTCATCTCTTGCACCTCTATGCTTTGCTTTCCCATGACACGAACTTACTGCCAGCAGCTATTTTTCTTCTTCTGGTTTTAGTTTTAAAACTAGGAAAAAGCCAGCTTGCTTTCCTGATAAAAATCAGGAAGTCTTAAAAGCAACTTTGTCTAAAGAAACTGTTTTTAAATTATGAAGAACTCTGGGAAACTGTTCTCACCAGAGTTCACCTGGCTTGGAACCAATTCTCTGGTTCTTTTTCCTCCAGAAACCTCCCCAAGTGAATATGTTCATCAGCCATGTGGTAGAAGCCCCATCAAAAATACCTCTGCAGGGACTCGCTTACCCAGAACCTCTTCCCTAGGCCCCCCAAGGCTCCATGTCCTCAGCCCACCTGAAGAGTGGAGTGCAGTCCTGCAGCTGCTCAGCACTGGGCTACAGTCTAGAACCCTTGAGGTACCAGGAACAACTCATTTCTCCCCAAATTTCTTGTGTAGCTGCCTCCAACTTACAGAGAGCACCATGTTCCTAGTGTTCCTCATGCACTTCTGTGACCTGGAGGATGAAGAGTGGAAGATGCCATGAGCTGACTCCTGGAGCAGACCTGAGCAGGGAAGTAGGACAGGCCAGCATTCCCTGCAGGAGGCAGAGCCTCCCCCTGTCAGGCCTTGGATGGAGGGGCAAGCAAACCCCCAGAGAAAGTTGCTGACACTCTACAGCCTATTTCCTTAAATCTACTGCATTTTCCCCTCCCCTGAGAGCCAGAGTACTTCTCGGCCCCAGATTTTTAATCCGACGCTCACATTTAAATGTTCGGCTAGTTAAACACTCCATTGCAAAGCTGCTGATGGATGCCTCCCTCTCCCCTCACCAGAGCAGGGCAGCACTGTGGAGCAATACCAGCAGCCTGACAGTCCTGCTAGCTTTGGGAATAAGATGGCACTGGTCCCAGAGAGCACCAAACCCCCACAGCTTGGGGATTATGTTACACTGCAACCTGTCATCCCTCAAAATGCAGAAACCCATCTCACCCAGAGGAAGAAAAATCAATAGCTTTCTGTTTCAGCACCAGGGAATGTATTTTGTCTCCTATCCCAGGGTTTTAAACAAGGGACATGATCCCAGATAACTTATCAGTGATGGTTTTGTAGCAGCTAAGGACATCTAGCACATCACAGTGGGTTTTAGTCATGGGCCATTTCTCTGGTTCAAAACTCATTCCTGTTAAGAGAGGTTCAACCAAAGCACTAGAAGGAGCAATGCAGATCAAGCCATGCAGGTCCCTGCCAGAAGCAGAACACCACATATTTCAGGAGCTGAGCTGAAGAAAGCACCAGTGACAATTTGGGTTCTGACTGGATGGCAGCCCAGCAGCATCCCTGTACCAGCAGGTCACTTCGCCTTGTACTATTTCTGAGATGATGTGTAGGAGCACTATATTACGCGGGAGCACAGGGAGGCTGGAGATGCTGAGTACTTCTTGGCATAAAGAAAGTACTCATAACCTATCACTGAACACCCTGATGGGGCTAATTGCTACATTACACATCTGAACAAACAACACTAATCACCACATTAAACAACTACAATTAATGCTGTGCTGATGAGCAGTGCCACGCTGCCTTTATCTCCAGTACCCTGCACGACCACCCCTGTATAGGGTCAGATGCAGTGTCTGAACAGGTCCCAATAACTCTGGACATTCCTGCTCACCAAACCCATGGTGGGGTCAATTTTCCCTGGCAGCCCAAGACCAGAGCAGCAGCACACAGCATCAGTGACCTTCTTTCCTTCTTTTGGCATGTCCTTTGCAGAACACAGCTGCAAAGTGGGCAGAGACACATTGCTGACTAGTGTTTTATTCTCAAAACCTTTTGCATTTTGCTTCTTTCTTCTGGAGCAGACAGGAAATACTCTTTAGAAGGGAAAGGTGTTTTAGCACTTTGGTAGCTTCTGAGCTCCTGGAGGAAGTGCAGTGGCAGGGGACAGACAAGGACATGACAGCACTTTTGGTCCTGACACTGCACATAGAGCTGGATCCTGTTCCCACACCAGTGGTGCCCAGGGCAGCTCACAGGCATGCAGGGATCAGCCAGCATGACTGAGCCTCCCATCAACCAGGAGACGCCAGAGAGAGCTGGACTGTTTTTAAAGCCTCTGGCTTGGCAATGAATTTAATTTTATTTATTTACAAAACCAGCATTTTTGCAGCAAGCCTGGGTTAAAAGCATAAATAAAACATTTTATGTCTCACTGGATTTTCACAGAAAGAATCAATAGAGTTTTGATTTAGTAATAATGAGAAGAGAGCCCTGTTTACTACCTGTTGGAAGGACAAAAAAAAGCTCCAAGAAGTCTCACTCCCTCTTGGCACCTTCAAGTTGCCACTTTGCACTGGCAGTGCATGAAGCAGCTTGTGGTATTCCGCATGGCTGGGAGAACATTCCAAACCAGGCAAAAGCAGACACACAGCTCACTCTTACATTTTTCCCCTTTTAACTTTTCCCCCTGGCCTTGCTGGTTTGAGGTCTCTGGCCCTCTTCCATCAGGGTTTCCAAGTGCTCATATTGAGGGAGTTTGCATTAAAAGCAGCACCTACACCTGAAACATCTTTGCTCCACAGACAGGACCCGCAGCCAGGGATGGTAGGGAACAACTCAATCACCCCTCTGCAGCAAGGTGCCCATATCCTACAGATTGGGCAATGCTGCACTCTCCCCTGCACATCCCTAGCACCCACCACAGCATCTCCAAAACCCCACATCCAAGACTGAAGATGATGTTGTCAACTAGGAAGGGGGCTGGAGCACAGGACAGCAAGAGCACAGAGTTGCTAACCTCCGGGGTTTTCCCCCCCTCCAAAATCCATCCTGAGCTGACCAATGACAAATCCAATGAAGGAACAAGGCAGCAGCTCTCCAGGAATGGATTATGGGGACCACAAGGCGTCACTGAGCCCTTTCCCACTGAAGACCCATCCACCCTTGTGCTGCTACTGATGGATGGAAGCAGGAATGTGGGAGAAGCCAAAGCATTCCTGTGCTGGAAAGATGTTTTGCTGCTAATTAGGCTGGAAGTGCAGCTCTGCCTCTCTGTGGCCCTGGCAGATGTTACTCGGTGTGACCTGGGCATAGGGGAGCAATGGGCCAAGGCACGCACCATCTCATTAATGCAGACCCACTCCCAGCCTTGCTACATCCTCCTCCCAGGTGTCAGCCACCAGTTCCCACTGGATCCTTGTCATGGGGACTGGAAAACATGGAAGCATGAACTTGTTTGCTAATTTGCTCATCCCTGCGTTTCCAGGTGAGGAAGATGAAAGGTTGCAACAAGCCTACAACAGCACCAAGCCCTTGCTTGGGCTTGTCCCCTCCCCACCTGAGCAAGCAGGAGGCTGTGAGAGAATAAAAGCCCCAGGCCTCTCCACAACATCCAGAGTGATTTGCAAATCAAGTCTGCTCATGTAGTCATCATCACATACACAGGACTTCCAGTTAATTCGTTTCTAATGTTATTAATTACCTGTCTTGCAAGCATTTTACATCAGATGCACAACGTTTAATTTCATACATAAGAACCCAGAGCACTCAACTTCCAGTATTAATCAGGAGGACTGTTTAATGCCAGTCTCATTTTCACAGCACAGTACTAATACTTACATGAGGAAAGCTCTGCTACATCCCATCATCTGGCACTTGGTTATCACCAAGAAGCACAAGAACCGCATGCTGTTGTTTAATTAAGTCTCTGTAGCACAAGGGGTGGGTTGCTGTGTTTTTCATTAAGAAAAAGACCCCCTGGGTATTCAGTACTGCTCCTGTGGTGCCCAGAGCCCCTCCACAGAGCGCAGCCCTAGGGACTCTCCAGACAGGTTTTGTATTTTCCTCAGACGTTTGCTGTTGCTGCCTGCCCCTGAAAGGGCTTACTTCGCAGTTTATTTTGGGAAGCTGAATACTGCACTTGGAGCACGTTTCACTGAATGCTTATACCCCACTTTCTCACAGAGTTGCATGCTGCTTCCTTCATCCATGACTCACCCCGAGCCTGAGTGGAGGCAGGGAAGAAAGGGTGGGTGTGAGAAAACCATGGTTTAGCACTGTCTGTAAAATAAAATGAGGCATCTCTCCATGGGTCCATTTGCACAGAAAAAATGCCCAGCCTCATTTGCACATACTGATAATGACCACAGCCATTAACACTCCAAGCCACAGGCTCTGAGCTCAGTGTAACTAAGGAGGAAACTGTGTTCCTTGCAGACACCAGTCCTGTGAACCGAAGGAGCCAGCAGCAAGCCCACCTGGTACAGCTGAGGCTGGACCAGCAACACCAGGGGGGTCCCAGCCCTTGTCACACTGCACCCGTGTTCCCCTGAAGCAAAAGCACCCAGGGGTTCCCTTGTGCTCCATGCTGACTTCAGACCAGCTGGGTGTTCTCTTTGCTAACTTGCTTGGAAAACACCCATGATACTTCGAGCCAAGGGCTCTTGGCTGCTTAAAACAGCTCTACAACTCAGTGAAGTAGGAGACAGTATTGGCACAATTCTGATGATGAGGTGTGTAGAGGTTTCAGGAGTTCTCCTGGGGGTTTTTTTCTGTTAAAGGAATTTTCCCCATATGTGTTGCTAGGGGGACAAATTGCTGGGTACATATGAAAAACAAAAGACTTAGCCACTGGGGAGGGGTGCATCTGGCTACTCTTTTATTTCACCTGGGTGTGCAGGCAGTCGGTCCCTGGCGTTTGGATGGAGAGGGAGGCTGCTTTCTTTGGCTGCTTTTTGTTCTGCTGGAGAAGCCCCGGGATCCCAAGCCCGCCTTCCCTGCCCCGCTGGGAGCTGGGCTGTGGCCGCCCGGCCCTGCCATTGCTTTGAGCCTTCGCTGCATTGTAGCCCTGCTCACCCTGCCTGCCCAGACCTCCGGGGGGTTCCCCGTTTGGATACATCTCCTCTGTCCTCCGGGATTTGTGCTCATCCCTGCCGTTCCAGCCTGCCGTTCCAGCCTGCTGTTCCCGAGGGTCCGGCCGGACACTTGGATCGGCTGCCCAGGAGTTTGTGAAGCCTTTGTTCCATCCCTCCTGGGATCCTGGGGCACCAGTGCCGCGTGCTCCCCGAGCTCGCTCCGGAGCGCCCCCTGCAGCCGCGGGGGAACCATCGCACCTGCCCTGCTCACCGGGAGCCGCCAGCGCCCCTGCCGGCTGCGAGCAGAACTGCACCCGAGGGGAAAGGGCCTGACAGCCGATAGAGGCTGGGACTGGGTTTGTGATTGTTTGCTGTTACTGCCATAGTTATTGTTGTTTGTTTGACTGGTTATACATGTATGGATATATAATAGTAAAGAACTGTTACTCCTATTTCCCATATCTTTGCCTAGAAGCCCCTTGATTTCAAAATTATAACAACTTGGAGGGAAGGGGGGTCGCATCTGCCATTCCAAGGGAGGCTTCTGCCTTCCTTAGCAGACACCTGTCTTTCAAACCAAGACAAGGTGCTGTACAAACTCTGTTTCTATGGCAACACCATATTACAAAGCTATTTGGATATTCATTATGGTTTTCTAATTCTTATAAACTTAATTAGTCCATAATTCCCATTTATTCCAAGATCCTCTATGCCATCTGTGTGACTCTGCAAACTGCATGGTGACTTTTGCTTTGAAAGACTCTGCTCACCTGCCCCACCAGGGAGGAGACCTTCACTCCAGGTGTGCTGGGGTCAGGATGACTGCAGGGGGAAGTGAAAGATCCTGCTCTCTATCTGGACTAAGGGAGTCAAGAAAACAGTGACGTTCTGTGACACTCTGTGAAACTCCTGTCATGGCACATTGAACAATTCAAGCCTTAAAATAGACTAAGAACAAAAGGATAATATCATTAACAAAAAAAAAGATTAAACCAAGAAAAAACCCAGACAGTAGAAAGGTTCACAAGCATAAATCAAGAGAACAGAAGAAAAATGAGCACCAAATCAACACCACTGCATTTAGACAATTACCAAATGACAGAGCACAGCCACCTGCTAGGGTCTCATGAAGCAACAGGGCAAGCACAGCACTGCTTATGCAAGGAAAGTCTTTGTTTCAAGAAAAATATATGCACCATCATCAAAGTACTGCCCCTTGCACCATGTCACCCCAAAGGCACAATCTCCTGAACACTGGGTTCCTTATGAATCTCAGATAGCCTTGAAGAGGAGGAAGTCCTTTCCCATCACAACCAGGAAAGGAGAAGGGGCTGCACACACTGAATTCATCAAGAGAGAAACTGAAACTGGAGCCCTCACTCTCTAGTGCAGAGATTCCCTTCTTCTACCACCTTCCCCCTTGCAAAGAGAGCAGATTGCAAGAGGAGCCTCAGCGTACTTTCACAGGCATCCAACTCAGCCTGTAGCACCTTAAGTGGTGGCAGCAATGAGGTCAGCTACGAGCAACTACAGCCCTGAAATTGCAACCCACTTTTATTAAATAGTAAGAAAAAAAAATTATTTATTTCTCCTCCCAGCATGTAACGATGTAAGGTTGTAACAGAACTCAATGCTGCAGGCAGAGGGGAGGCAAGAGATGTCCACAGGTCTGAGAGAGGGATCTGCCACCTCCAGACATCACCAGGATCTCTGGGCTTGCCACAAAATCCAATATTCATTGGAACAAAGATCTTGCAGGTAACATTCCCCTGAACTACTGTGGATCTGATCCCATTTAGCAATTCTCCTGTTTATGGTAGAGTGAGCATGGGGACTGTCCCATTAACACCTTGAAAACAGATGGAAAGCAACTGAAAGATTCAGATATTAAATTATACACCAAAGAAAACCCATAATGTTACGCTGCAAACACCACAGACAGGAATCAAGACCACTTTGCTGGTTATTTAGGATATACAAAAGCTCCATCCTCAGCACTCACTGTTTTCAATAAGACCCATGGCCAGATCAGCAGCACCATCTGTGACTCCATCTGAGCTTGTAAGCTAAGGCACGCTGGACACAGTGCTTTCAGCTAGAGAAGCTATTCCCTGCTTCCCTGGTGTGCAATGCCAATGATAACAAATTGTGGCTGCCTATTACATCCCAGAAACGGCCCCACTGCAGCAGCAGAGGTTACTTAAAGTTAAATCTAATGTAACATGCATTTAAATATGCATGTGCAAAAAAATCTGTGTGGCACTTTAGGCACAAGTATTACTGAGTCTAGATGTCCATTACCAATTTAAGGTATTAGTTTAAGAACAGCTATAAAAATGATCTCTGCAAACAAAAGGGCCATTGCTAATAATCTTGCCAAAAGTAAAAAATTTACAGTGCACTATAATTACATTTCCAAAGTTAGAGGAATCACCATGTGAAACAGGAGTTCATAAGATGCTACAAAAATGTGTCACCACAGGAACACATCTCTGCTGGAGCAGGGAGTGATGGAAAGCTGTTTGCTTATTCTTAGCCTCTAGAGGTCACAGCTTCACAGTTAAATCCCTGAAGTCAGACAAGCAGTCGCTATTTTTGCTCCAATACATCATTTATAAGACGTTGCAATCTTTTCAACAGCCCAATTTAAGGTCTCAATTTTGTGGACATAAAAAGAAACTTTGCTTGGCCTTTCTAGGTCCATATAAGGGCTGAGCGCAGGAAGGGTGTTGCAGCAATTCTTCACCTCCTGGAAGTTGCACGGGTCCCATTTGCAACCCATGGTGGTGAGATTACATGAGTGGGTAGAACTGCCGAACCATGAAATTGGTTTAAAATGATGAAGTAAAGATCTGTTTTTCTTTGAGATAAAACCACATCTGAGAACACCACCAGCAGTCTATTCCCCCCTGAAATCATTGTTTTTCATCCTCTTATTTTCCTGTTTGGAAACCAAAACCTACCTATACTATCACCTGTGAGTTTTTCACTTGAACAAATGTCATCAGGCAGTTTGCAGCAAGTTCTTGAAATGGAGAGGACAGAATGCCTCCTTCCCAATTCCTCCAGACCGTGAGATACAAAGCACCATGACCTATCCTCTGTCATTCTGGAGATGCTCCCCAAGTCGCTGTAATTCAGGGCCACTTGGCAGCAGTAGGGTCAGTCGAGCAGAGCAATATTTCTGGCAGTGAGGGACACCTCAGTCCAACCACCCAAGCATGGAAACTACCTGGAGCCATTTTAACATTTCATGAAATGGCTAAAGGCAGCATGTCCTCCTGAGGAGTGAGGAGGAAGCCAACGATGCTCATATGATGATGGATGCTGGGTTCCATTGGTGCCAGATGCCTTACCCAGACACTTGAGTGCCAGACCCATGCTGTCACCTCTTCTAGACTTTGCATTATCAGAATATACAACATAAATGCATGCTCCCAGACCTTGAGAGGACTGTCTTCCAGAGACAAACAAGCCCTCTCTTTTCACACTGTTCCTTGCTTATAAATAGTTCAGACTCATTAATAACTTAAAAGCAGGTGATGCTTGGTGTGGTTCAATTACAGCTGCAGCATTTAGTGTACTACCACTATCCAGCATGCCTCCATCATGTACTAGCTTGTAACCAGATAACAGGCTTCCCCACAGGGAGCAAAACTCTGACTTCCAAGCAAGAAAACTGTTTTTTGTCTAAACCAGAAATTTTAACATGAAAGCACTTCTGCAGGTTCTTTCTGGACACAGAAAAGCTGTGTCAGAAAAGCAGAAGCCAAGCCCAGGCCAAAGATGAATGTACAAAATGAGGTTCCTATTTTGCAAATACCACCAGTTAGACAGTGAACCTATTTTTCTTCCTTCCTTCTGCCTCAGTGACTGCCTGCCCACATTGAAACACATTGATAGAGAAGTCAGACTTCAAATAAAACATGGAAGTACATATGTGCACACTTTTCCAAATTTCTCTGGGGTCTCGAACACATGTTAGAAGCTCAGGCCATAACACAGCACTTGCATAAGCTTCATCAAGGCACCTTCATTTAAGAGCTACCTTTCCTGAAATCCTTTTCCTGTCATCATTCCTACAGTAAGCAAAGCTCGTTCAGGCCAGACAGTCCTAAAGAACCCACATAACTCCAATGTCTTGGAACAGCAGCCAAGAAAACATTCTGAAGGAATAAAAATCAACCTGCTCCTGCTCCCTTCAAACATTACATTTTATAGTTTGGCTGTTCAAAACCTCAACATCACACCAAACACAGAGGCATCTGCCAGGCACTTCTGCTCCACTTCTAGATTCACTGCTGGGAATGATCTGTTCACTCCTCACTCCTCTATAAAAAGCTGTGTTTGTCCCCATCCTCCTGGGGAGCACAGCCTTCCCTCCACCCCAGGCTCTCTAAGGCAGTACCCACTGCCAGGCACCTTTCACAAACCCTGGCTCTACCACCAGCAATCTTCTTGCCCCAGAAAACTGGACTTGGAACAAGAAGAGATATTACTTGCAATTATCAGATAACCATGCTCTTGCCACAATGTGACCACAGGTCAAAACTGAAATAAAACAACATAACCCAGCATATGTACCCCACAGAACCCACAGACACAATGGCTGCTGTTGGGAAAACTGTTGATACAGTGGACAGATTCTGAATCCTTTAATCAGTTGAATCTGAAGATTACCATTTGTATTTTGTCAATCTCTTAATGACATACCTGAATTTCAAACTGCTTCAATGGAAGGTATATAAACGTAGGTAAAGCGAAGCTGACAGGTTTGCCTCCAGTTGCAACAGACCAGATTTCCAAGATTTAACTCAGCATTTCTTAAAGCAGACAGGTGCATTTCCTGCTGGAATCAGCTGCAGTTCAATATAGGAGAGGATTAGGTGCTCACTGTGACTCCAGAAGTCAATGTACATATTCCCATAGTGAAGATGGAACCCTGCTCCTCCTGAGTTGCAGAGCCTGGGGTCAAGTCTGCTGCTCATTTGTATTATTACAAGGATGTAAGAAGGGTCTGAGAGGAATAGATATCACCACCAGCTCCTAAGCAACTTCTCAACCTCAAACAAACAAATACAGACTAAAAAAATATCCTCTCTGTACCTGCTAGCTAGGCTGAGAAGGTAATTAAAGTAACTGGTTCTCTGGTACAAAAGGAAGAGACCATACCCTGCCTCCATCATCTCTGTAACCATGGAGATGCTAAACAGCACTGGTCCCTCTATCCACCCCAAAGGAATGCCACTTGAAATAGAACCTTTAACAACTCTCCTTTGCAGATGATAATCCAGCCAGTTCCTCCCGCCCCCGGTCTTGCAGTCCACCCATCTCCCCAGTTTGGCTAAAAGGATGCTACAGAAGATTACAGTCCAGCTGGCACTGAGGTGGTCCAAATCCCCACCATGAGTTCAGACTGCAGCTAGGAGTCTTCCAGCTATTAGAGCAAGCTTCATCCACCTCCTCCCCTTCAACTTCTGCCTACTGCTTGCATCCCCTTGATGATCCAGCTTCTGATCCTGACCCAAAACCTCTCAGCAAATGTTTATAAAGCTAAAAATGCCAACATAACCCATAGCAGAAACTGAAAATAACACACACCTACACCTGCACAAGACATTCACATTTATGTGGTTTGAGCTGGCCTAGAAATACCCATTCTCCCCCGAATCACTGTTTAATTAAAAAGCAGTACCTCACCTCAGTACCAGAAAAATGGTACAGTAAATATGCATGCTGTTTGCTTAAATCAGTTTAAAAGACTGCATTCAGCCCAAGCCCATCAACATCTAACTGAGCTGGGTTGGGGAGTCATTTCTCTGGAAGTTGGTGGTGGGGTTTTTAGAAAAATATACACTAAAATCTCTATTAATACCCACATACAAAAATTACTAATAGCTATGAGGTTTGTTTTTTTTTTTTTTTTTTTTTTAAATATGTGCCTTGATACAAATAACCTTCAAAAACCTGAAATAACTGCCTGCTATCAGTTTGAACCCGACGGCTGTTATTTTGTTATTTTTGAACACTGAGGTGAATCAGTGCTCATACATGTACTTAAGAAGGTGAAATCTGGAAGAATCGCATCAGGACAGACTTTTGGGAATGCTGTAAGTGCAGATTCATCAGATTGTGCCTCAAAACCAAACCATCACTCTGCTAAAAATTACTCAGTTGTACGCCCTTGTTCATTTGGAAAGACGATGCTATTGTTAGGAAAACATGCCAATTAGGCGTGCTAGTTTCCTGTGCTAGTTTCAGCCTCAGTTTCTCTTCAAAATCTGTCTCTAGCAAATGCTGAATCCACTGCTTTTGTTTAACTAAAACAGGCTTATAATTTTTTTTCCTTTGGTATGCTTTACAGCTCTGATTTGAGTAAGAATTTCAGTTTAAAAGCGAAAGAGCTCTTGCCAAGAACACATTCCTGTAACATTGCAATTTGATGGTTTGTTTTATTATTTTTTCCTCACTTAGATGTTTATTTGCAAATGATTAACCATCCTATATATACACACAATGCAAGTTAGTGTTTTTCACCTATTCTTTGTCTGCAAGGGCTTAGCTATCATCAGCCAATCTGCATATTTAATGTATTTTAGAACAGTTGTATTTGCTGTGTTACTGCTGTGGAGTTTTGGACAGCATCCAAGAGTACTAAGTTTAGCTACAAAACTGGCTCTTCTAAAACAATTTCCCTGCTAAGAAGCTGACTGCAGAGCCTCTGGCCGCTGTTTGGCATGGCAAAGCAGTAAGCTGGGTGCTGCCAGCACTAGGAAATGGCAGCAAGCCAAAGCCACATGTGGCATTTCTCCCCATGGGTGACATCCCAAACGCTGCATCTGAGGGAAGAAGCCCCGCTGTCCTGTCCACTCCCCACCTGTGCTGTTTGATGAAACACCCAGCATTGATCACATCAACGCTGCCTGCGTGGCTCTGACGCAGTGATTTACTGCTGGGCAAACTGAGGGAACCCAAATCCATCTGCAGCTGGAAAGCTGTTTCAGTCACTTAACAATGGTAAAGGGCAGGGAAAGCTCCCTGTGAATACTCCCATGTCCCTTCCTGCCTACCTCCAGGCTTGCCAGAACACATGTGCACAGAGCACAGCATGGCAGAATGTCATGCTGGCACAGGGGGGACAGCACACTGGCAGAGACCCTCCTCCTCCTCTTGGCTGTCACTTCAGGTGAACAATACACAACAAGCCCATCAGGGCTGGGATGCTGGAGGCCATCCCTCTGGAGCATCCCCAGGGCTTAGAGCACAGGTCAGTGAAGGCACACCTGACAGCTCCAGCAGAGACTCATGTCTGAAAAGCCATAAGCCAGTCCTAGCCAAAGGAAAAGTGAGAACAGACCTGACACCTCTCCTTGGTAGATCTCTTTGACAGACTTCCACACACTGCACAGAGCTGCTGCTGAATGTCCACAGCATACAGATACCCTAGGTTCTTCCCAAAGATTTAACTGGATTCAGAGGAACCAATGATCTATAAAATAGTATGCAGCTGCATCAAGAGACGTAGAGTTTTCTGTAATGAATTACTCAGTAATATCATCATTTCTTTTATGATTTCTCATTTAAATTACTGATACTGCAAAAACACCCTACTCCTAACCTTTCTCAGATGTGACTGGCAGAAACAGAAGAGATTTCACGACTTTTCAAAGGCTCATGCTTAGGGTCTCCTGCAAACAAATCCTTATTAGTTTGGCACCAATCCCAGCAAATCTGTGACACCACTCCAGGTGAGATGATCTCCAGGCCATAGAATATTATATTCAATTCTTTCTCCTCAGAAAAAAACCACACTATAATTACTTCCTTGGCCTCTGTGTAGAAGCAGGTTTCTTCCACTTACTTAAACTCAGCTTTATGAATGCATTTATAACTACATTTAACTTTCACACAGATCAGTCTCTACTAGGAAAACTGAACACTATACTAATTCCAATTAGATTTGGGAGAAAGAATAGTCCATCTATCTCTTTATAATTATTATGAGAATGTATTCAATTTGCTACTTTCATCTAACAGCAATTGCAACTGTTTACCAGTTCTAAAGCACATCCTTTAGGAAGCCACGTGTCATATTTCATGCTAATCACTGTTTATTTGGTATTCTCTTCTGAAAATAAAGGGATCAGCTCACAAACCCTTAAACAGATATGATAAGAGAAAAAAAAAATCTAATGAAGCGGTGCATCAGAAGGAGATGAAAAAACTAAGATCTTCCACATGCTAAACAGTTTTACAAAGCACCCATTGTAAAAATTCATCCTCAGGACAAATGCAAATAAGACTGTTTAAGGCAATGCTTTGAAGCTACTTGGAAAAAATTAGCAGGCCGCTGGTATTACAAAAAAAGAGAAATCTTCCTTCAAGGAGATTTAAGCTAAGTTTTAGAAGAAGAAAGATTCCAAAGACATGAGATAGCCATAAACAGACCACTAATGAATGCACTGTCTCTCCTGCGTTGTAAAACAACCATTTGGTAAAGTCTAGAGGTGATGATTGTGCTCCCACAGCAGAGAAATGCTATCCTGTTTCCGACATACTGGGGCACAGCAGGTTGCTGTTGAACACTTTGCATCTAGCATTTCTCCTGCTATCTTTGCAGCCCCTCCATTAGCAGGTTTTTGACAATGTCCTTAATGCCAGAAACACACATGGAACTTCTCCTTTGTCACGGAAATCTACAAATGTGAAAATATCACAGAACTTGAGCAAGAGACTGATATAGTATGATTGGTGATTAGTATGGATTGAACGAGCACCTACAGGTTGTACATCTCAAAGAACAACATGGTTGTGTGTCAGGTCCATGTGTTCTGGCAGGGATGTGACCTGAGACCGGTCTCAACCATGCCATGGCTGGCTTCAGGCATGGAATGCTGACCAGTCTCCCCAGGATGTCTGTGTGGTGGCTATGCTGGGGCAGAAGGTCAGAGCCCAGCCAGTGAGGATTAATTTGACCTTATCTGGAGTTGGAAAAGATCCAGCTGGGTGGGTATAGATGGAGCCCTGCTGGGGGGTCAGTGGAGCTGGTCTGCTGATGGGGACTCTCCTCTGGGGTTGGAACACAACCTAAGATAACTCTTCCAAGGTTGAAAGCCCTCACCTGATTGAGTGAGTGATTGCACATTCTGGGTTATCCTTTTTAAAAACATGAGAATTCTGAAGTGAATCACATAATGAGTTTTGACACCACAAATCTGTACTCACATGTTGACAGGGCTTCACTTGGTTTAATTAGTTTATCTGGTTTAACTGTTTTATAAAATATATCTAATTTGAATACATCATTTGTCTCAGTTTTACAAGCTGCTGCAACAAGTTGTCATCTCTAACCACCCTTCACGTACATACACAAATCAGGATGGATCAGCAGTGGCTGGGAGCCATGATCAGCTCCATGTGGCACTGTGGCCTGTTGTGCTTGTGCAAAATCAAGCTCCAAGTATTTGTATTGGCTAATCTAAAACTAATGGGAAGCAAATTCCAGATTAATCCAATTATTTGTGCTAAATTAAAATCCCTCACTAATCCTTCATCAACGCCTGGTAATTTTACAGAGGAGAGAAGGTGGGAGTTTCTGCAACTGATGGGAAGCTGCACCAAGTAACGCAAGCATGGGACCTGCTGCATGCCAGGCATGAAAGGGTGTGAACCAGCAAGAAATCCCTGTGCTCCCTCCCAGCCTTGGGCTGGACACAGGCAGCAGGTCCACACAATGGAGCAACCAGGCCTCCCTCTGCAGGCTGCACAACTGGTCATGCCATGGAAAAACAAGGAAAGGGGAAACTACAGAATTACTAAGACTGAAAAAGACATCTTAGCTCATTGAGTCTAACCATGAACCCAGCACTGCCAAGCTCACCATTAAACTACGCTGCCCTTTAGGCTTCTGTATGCAGATGTGAGGTCAGTGTGGCACATGCAGGGGACAACTACCTTAAATACTTGTGGGTACATCATAAAATAATGAGAAACCTCAGCATACTGCAAACATAAACAAAATCTCTGTTCTTGTCCTGATGTAAGCAGCTCCAACAGGAACCGTATGTCCAAACTGGGGTCTGAAACCCCATCTTGGGGTCTGACGTGCTGCTCATCCCTCTCTTTGCTTAGGCCATCTGTCTCCAGCTCCTCCCAGCTGCTTATGCATCCAGCCAGGGCAATCCGGCAGGGCAGTGTAAGCATTTCCACAAACACTGCCCATAGTGCACTTGCTGTCGGGACGTACAGATGTCAGTGCTGCCATTTTGACAGGCTTCACAAGATAGCCATTTACACCAGCATAACCCCCCTACAGCCACCACTCACATCTTTTTCACCGCACCAAAATAAACTCATTCATTAGAACATTCAACAGCATTTTCCTCGAAGAGGAGGAAGATGCATGAAGGCTTCTTCTGAAACCAGCATTATTCAGTGCTCAAGTTGCTATTTATTTGTTAGATGATGAGCAAGAAAAGGAGACATCAACGTACAACAGTTCTCTTGAGCAGTGTGTGAGTTTATGCTGAATGTGGATGACAGCAGAGCAAAGCCAAGAGGTGCTTCTCTCAAACCACAGTGAGGCAGAAAACCCTACTTTCAGTGGCTCCAGGACCCAGCAGATTTCCAAAAAGACTCCCCTGCTGGGCTCACAAAAGCCTTGCAACCCACAGACACTTCCCTCATCCACCCACGCTGATGAACAACCCAACACCAGCAAAACAACACAAACCATGGGAACAACTCCAGGAGCCCATTGGTCAACAGCATTTTTGCTGGAATAAGGCAAACATCAAGCTTTTCTAAAAGGAGAGAAAAGAAAAAGAGAAGAAAAAATTCTTCAGCCACTATCAAAAATTAATATGGATTACATTTACTATGCCTATCCAAAAAAGTGCTTTCTTCTTTAGGAGATGTTGGCAACGACATGACCTTTAATGCTGTGAGTTAAAGCAAAGGATGGATTTAGTGTCAAAGGACCATGTCCTGTGGAAAGAAGTAATTACAGCAAAAACCCACCTCATGGGGATTTTTATCCAAGGAAAGGTTTTAAAATACAAACCAGGTGCTCTTGTTAAGTACAAGCCCTATAAAATATCTGGAGATTTTGCTCTGATCACCATAGGTTGTGCTCAGAATTAAGAAATAGTTTCACAGTTTAAAAAAAACCAAACTGTTGGAGGTTAGGATTTTCCTTTCCCTTTTCCTTTCCTTTTCTTTTCTCTCAGGGAATTTTCTCCCATCTGTTGCCTAAGAGATGATAACAACTGGTAGTTAAGAGAGACAAAAAAAGTGGCCAAGCTGGGGGGAAGGGTGCACCTGCACTCTGGTAGCTGAGGTACCGCGAGATTCTGGCCGGGAGATGAGGGACTGGGCTCAGCTCCTCTCTCTCTCAGGATCGGAGGAAAGAGTCAAGCTGCTGCTACCATGAGAGAATTCACTGCCACCACGGAGTCCAGCCCATTACTTGTTTTCTCCTACCTAAGAGCAGCCATTGGACTGGGACCTTATTAACACCCGATCTGCCTGGAAAGGACTCTCACCATCTACTCAGGTGCCTCAGGGGAAAATCCCGGGACGCCGACCCCCTCCCCCTTCCCGGAGGGCGCGTCTCCCCAGCCGCGTGTGGCAGCTGCTACGGAGAAACCAGACTGCCGCTGCCCAGCCCTGCTGTTCTCTGCTGCTGCCTCTGGCTTTTTCACTACATTTTAAACCAACACCCCGTGTCCGCCCGACTCCCCGCTGCTCCTGCTACATTTGGTTTGTCACCCCGGGCGTGTACCCGCCGCTGCCCTTCCAGCCGCCATTACCGCGTGCTCCTCGAGCTCGCGGCACAGCGCCCCCTGCCGGCGCGGGGGAACCATCGCACCCACCCTGCCCGGCTGGGAGCCGCCAGCGCCCCTGCCGGCTGCGAGCGGAACTGCACCCGAGGGGAGATGGCTTACACAGCGGGAAGAGACTGTTGGGTTTTCTGGGGTTGTTTGTTGTTGCTGCCATTGTTGTTGTTTGTTTGCCTTGTAGTAGTAAAGAACTGTTGTTCCTTTTCCCATATCTTTGCCTGAAAATCCCTTAATTTCAAAGTTATAATAATTCGGAGGGAAGGAGGTCATATTTTCTATTCCAAGGGAGGTTCCCACCTTCCTTGGCAGACACCCGTCTTTCAAACTAAGACACAAACCAACAGCCAAAATCAACCAGCAGTGACTCATTAAATGGTTACTAATCAAAGTGGAGGAAAAAAATTCCTTATCTTCTAGACATCAGTAAAGGGAGGTTTTGCAAGGTCATGTGGTAAAATGTTAACATTAAAATGACACCTCAAAAACACACCAAGGAGAACCATTACAGAAAATCTGTGCATTCTTGCCTCTCTGAAAACGTGCTTTTCACTGGCTCACAGACATCAGAAGTCAAGGCACTGGCTCAAATAGTTCATCTCTCCTCCCCATACATCTCAGGACAGAAATCAAATATTTAGGACATTCATAATTCAAGCTTCTTAAATCTCAAAATTAAATTTTCTTAATAAGCTACACATCATGCACTTCTTCTAAAGGGCTTCTTTTTGGAAAGATTTAATAAACCATTGTACTAGTTTGAAAACAAACCAGTGGGAGGCACTAAGTCAGAATAACAATTTAATGGAAATTAAAGAAAAGGGGAAAAAAAAGGTAAAAGAAAACACTGTCAAACTGACAGAGTCAAGGTACAACCTGACACCCTGTTAGGCAGGGTGGTGGTAGCAGTCTGGTAGAATGGTGGCTGCAGTCCTCTGAAGCGGTGATCCTGTAGTAAAACAGTCTGCTCTTCCTCAGGAAGTCCAATGGTGGCTGTGTAGCTCCTGTCCTCTGGAAATCCAGTGGGAAGCCGGTGTCTCTGGTGTTCAGCCTCAGATTATATCCACGATGGGATGCTTGGTTCCTCCCTCTGGGCGGAGCATCTCACAATGGGGTAACGAGTCATGAGGCCAAGTGTTGATTAGGCTCATTAACAGGAGAATAGTCCGGAGGGAGTTATCTCTGAGTCAGGCGGCAGGACAATGATGGGCAATTAACAGAAAGATAGTCTGGGGGGAGGAGGCAAGGAAACACTGCCCCACCTGGTTTCAACGGCTCCTGAGGATGGTAATAGAATACACTGCAACCCAGGACAACCATAAATAAATAAAACATTGTACATCAAGAAGTCATAAAGTTTAAATATGATAACCTTGAATTTAGTTTCTTGCACATGGTAATGAAGCTCCAGAGTATTGGAAATTCCTACTGCTGCAGAGAAAAATAAATTGGGCAGACATGGTGAGTGCTATCCCTTAGTACAAATGAACATAAACCAGATGCAAGAATGCAAAGCCAGCATTTGTGGCCAGCTATAATTTTCTGTGATTAGAGACTAAAATGAAATGTAAAACAACATCCCAGAGTGTCAAATTAGTGTAAAAAAGTCATGGACAACATAAAAAGAGGGTTTTTGAAAGTCTTACAGCTTCTTATAAAAATGATGAAAAACAAACTCATCTTGGTATATTCAAATGGGTTTTCTCCTTAACTTACCCTTGCACCCACTGCTGGATTTTTTAAGAGGAGGCTTGGTGGAGTTTGTGAGGTGCAAGCAGGGTCCCAAGCATCCCCCTGCTCGCCTTGGGACAAGGTGCTGGGGTGGCACAGAACCCATAGCCCTGCAGTGTCCTTGGCTGGGGCTGCCTCCCACACTTGCCCTCAGCAGCATCCAAAAACCAAAGGATGATACATGACTGACAGTATTTCAGGCAGAAAACATTGTAAGATGAGCCCTCACCCAAGAGCAATAAAGCAATATACTACCAAATAGAAAAAGATCTCCAGGAAAATAATTTGGGGCTAGAGAGCATTCCTTCATCCAAATCCAAGTATCCTAGCAGATGTTCCCACAGTGCTCTGGCTGAGGTCACCAGAACAACACCACGCTCACATGAGGTGACATAGCACCTGGTCTGCACATACAACTGAGTGTTTTCCATCAAGAGCAAACCATATCCAAGGCCAGAAGTACCTGATGAGCTCAGACGAGGAGGCAGGCTCACCCATCGGAAATGCTCAGTCCAAAAGGAACACAGGGGTCAGTGTAACCTCCTCAAACTGGCAGACAGAGCATACAGGCAGGTGGACATGTACACATGCAAATCCTCATTCCATTTGTTCCCTCTGCAACCACAAACATGCCCAGCAATGTGGGATGCTGATACCTTAACAATGCACAGCAGGGCACAAAGGGTTATGGGGGCAAAGTGCCTCCCCGGGGAAACAGAAGATGTATCCCTGTGTGCCATCTCACTGTGCCGTAATCAAAAATTCCCGGGCACCTTTCACCGCACTGGATGAGAAGCCTGACGGTAAAGAAGGCTGCAAGGTTTGGAACAAGAATCTTATTCTGCCCTGGGGTGCTGTAGGAAGGCTGGGACACCAGCCTGGAAACATATCCTTACACTGAGCTCTCTCCCAGGCAGCTGCATGGCTTCCTCCCTGCCTCTAAGAATAAGCAAGCTCTATCCTGAAAATAAGCAGGATTTGTCTTCCCCAGGAGGCTGTGAACAACTGCTTGGTCTGATGAATGTTTTGACACCCTTAATTTCTAGCCAAAATGTGTTTCTGGGCAGCTCATCTCCACAGTAATACACTGCCCATAAGGATTCAGCTTCAGGTCTGGAGCCTTGCTAGCAGATGAAGATGCATCTGCTTCCCTGCAGATAAACAGCTATGCTGAGGAGGCTCCAGACAATACATTAATCCTTCTCGAGTCAGTTGCAATTTAAGGTCATTAAACAAGTTTAAAATTAACAAACTCCATGCAGAAAGCTGGTGTAGTGGGTTCCTATAGACTGTCACATCTATCAGCACATCTGTGCATCAGGCTGCTTCCCAACATGGTTCTTCATTATCCCAAGATCTAGAGAAAGCAGTCATCAAGCTCTGGAGTCAGAGACAAGGGGAGGCAATATGGAAAGATGTGCTCTCTCTCTTTCTTCCCTTCCATCCCATGCACCCCCCTCTGTAGGACAAGTGGTAGGTTACTGAAGCCGCAGGACCTTATGCCACTGATTTCTGACATTTCAGACACTTTCAAAGTATCTGCCTGTAAGACCCCGGTGAAGAGTCTAAGTGGAAGCTGCAAGTACAGAGATGAAAATTCACTGTTTAGCATGATAAAACCAAACAAAGCAATGGAGGCCACTTGTTCTATTTTACAGAGGAAGAGGCAGCATTAGGCTAAAAGCTGCTCCTGGGCAGCAGATGGCTGGGGTGGTGGGTCCCAAGGCAGAAGAGGGGTGTCCCTCTGCCATGGTTCAGATGGGCAGGTGATGCCTCAAGATCCCAAAGGGAAGAAGCAGCACAAAGCACAAGACTTCATCAACAAGGGTAGTTAGTAGGCAGGAAAGCACAGTACCAGGGGCCGAATGCAGTTTTCCAAAAAAACACTTCTCACCCAAAAGGACTTGAATACTTTTGCCTCATTCTGAAAAGAGGTTCCAAGTCCAGCAACCTGTGCACCTGTCCATTCATGGCCATCCCAACAGCTTGTCCTCCCATGCCCAACTCCTAGGGACCCCCAAGAGGCTTTTGCACATGCCCCACCTATGATCAGTCCCAGTAACACCATTTTTAGCCCATAGTTCTTCATGCACCAAGGACAGACTAACTGCATGGGAGACTGCTCCTCATTTACGCTGGATGAACTGGTACCAGAGTGGAGACTTAAGAGCATGTGGAGCTGAAATAGGAAAGGTGCGCCTTTATTCTTCCCTTTCATCTTTGCTTCAGGAGGCCAAGAGTCTTGACACGTAACTTTTGTTGGTTTATCACCTTGAGAGGGCAGAAGTATGCAGTACAGAAATGTCTTCAGAACTGAGATCACATAGAAAGCAGAGCCTCTCCTTAAATGCAGAAGTAACCTCCAGCAGAAAATCAGAGAAGATAGGGCTGAGTGATCATGTGAGGCCACTTGACTTGCTAAACTGCCCATCCATAAGTCATGGGCAATGCTTAGCCTTTCCCACCCAAGAGCACCTCTCAATTGCTAACACCTGCAGCTTTAGCTGACACTGTCTCCTTGTTTCTTAACCTTTCATCTGGCAGCAATAGCAGTCACTACAGATTTTTCTTGTAAGACATTCAGTTCCAGTACACCTGAAGGGGAAACAAAGTGGGAGGTTATGAATGCCTGGCTCTGTCTCATCAACCCCAGTTCAAGCTACAGCAAATCTCTAAACTTATTTTACTGCTGCCACAAGACTTTGATATGAGCTTTTCCAGGACAGAACTAGTGGAACTCCAGCCAAAAAGCACTGTGTAAGAGCCCTGCACCATGTGCTTGAACCAAACACTCAGTAAATTATTTTTGGGATGGATGCCCTGGGGACAGACCAAGCTTTAAAGACACCCTACCACAACTGCAAATCATCACTGAAACACCACAAATGCCTGTCTTGTTATCCCTGGGTTTGCCCAGGAGGCTGCATATCACTGAAGGCACAGCTTGTCTCTTTCAAGGAAGAATTCAAGGAAGAGCATGGCTGATTTCAGCAGCAAAAGTGTAAAGCTTCTTTAAAACATAAAGACTGTGATACCTGTGTAGGCCAAAGATCTCTCTAGCCCAGAATCCTAATGTGATTTTGTTAAGTCTTTGAGCTCATATAAATTTTGAATGCCCACAGTGAAGAGGAGTCATGAGGATCCACCTCCCACAGGTTGTTTGAAGTTGATGCCTGCTGGCCCTTGCACAGTGAGACAGCAGCCAGTGATCCTCAGTCTGGTCGTTCCAAGCCACACATAGTTTTGCAGGTTTTGAGCATACTCTCACTCCCCTCCATCAGTTTTCCAGACAGTATGAGCTCTCCTTTGTGTGCAACTCTGAAGCTCAGCCCTGCTGCTGGCAGTACAGCTGTCACAGCTGCTCCCCATGGGGTGTCACCTGTGCAGAGAGAGACTACCATGGTCCTGGGAGGGATGGGACGTTCAGAAGTCAAAAGAAGTCTCCTTAACTGAGAGAGGCTTCAGATGACAATGGTAAGATGCAATAAAAGAATAATTAACCTATGATCAAATCTAGTAATCTTTTTTACTTCAATTGCATAACTGAAGCCCAAAGACATGGCTGTATGAGATGCTCAGCAGCACCCTGTGGGAGGGGGAAACCAGCGGAGTTGTAACCCGTCCTTCAGGCTGTTTACTACATAAAAACCAAGTTTTGCTCCCTTCAGACATAAAGCTCACAGATTGCTTCCCACACATGCTGCAGCATAAAATCGGAGTCCTTACAAAAGCAAGGATGATAGGACAGACAAGAGCCCTCCTGTGCTGCAGCCTGGATTGGGCAGAAGCACCACCAGGTCTTGCTTCCCACAGGTTTGCTGGGGTCTTAGCCTGACCTGCAGCCAGCCTGCAGAGGAAACCACCATGATATTCCCTCAGGAAAAAAGGCAACAGGCCTCAAAGGTTTTACAAGGAAGAAATAACGCCAGAAACATTGCTCCAGTCCAGTGCTTTCCATGGAAAATGGAAGACGATTGCTTCCTTAGATAGAAGATAATGAGTAAACACAGAGTGGTGGGGACAAAGGTTTTAAATAGGCTTTTCCACTAATGACTTGGTCTTTCAAATTTCCATTTTCCCACCTCTGCAGGAACACTGTCCCCCAGCCTCTCCTGGGAAACATCACGTGATGGTGCTTGCACAGCCCCTGGCAGGGTGAAAAATCAGATCCCAGCTGAGCTCCTGGCACATTACTTTTTATAAATACAAACTTTATTTGAAACTATAAATATCCCTAATTTAGAATTTTGTTTAAAATATAAAAATCTTGAAAGACTTTCTCCAGATAGTATTTTGCTTATAGATTTCTCCCTCCCCCGCGCCCCCCCCCCCCAGCAATTTTGATGTCTTCTTAATGGTTATTCTTTCTTTTTTCCTTACAATAGAAAGTATTCCTCAGCCCCCAGGAAATCCGTCTATACAGAAGGACAAAAAGAAAGGAAATGCTTCATGGGCAAAAAAAGCAGAGCTCTACAGAAACATTTTATATTCTCTCAATCAAGAAGAATTTAAGTATTAACAAGCTACAAATGTTTGAGAACTAATTTCACACACTTTTCTTTCCTCCAAATTAGGCTGTTATTCTTTAAAATAGAAGAAATAGCATTTTGCATTGTAAATTACTTCCACTTCTGTGCCATGCAGCCTCAACAAGCTACACTGAAATTCACACACACAAAAATCTACACTTTGCCATGAGCCTGAGTATACACCTTCCTCCTTTCAAGCCCAATTCCTAGTAATTCTGTGAGACTTTAAAAATTACATGCTGAGCGCAAAAATCCAGCAGCTTACTCCTGTCAAAAGGGCAATGGGGAAAATGATGTGTGTGCACCAACTTTCTGAATTAATTGGGGTCCAGTGGCACACAGAGCAGCACAGTGTATCAGGAGAGTGGGGTGTGTGACCAATTAGCATTTCCCTGTTCCCCCAGGCATGGAGAGATGTGACTGCACTTCCCTGCCGTCTACGTGCCACACTGAACCCAGGGCTCCCTTAATGAAACACATGGCCAGGTAGGGGCAAGGATTTGGGGGGATTTTGACTGGAAAAGGAGATAGGAACCCAAAATATTGTGGTATTTCAGATTTACTTTCACTGCAACCTACATAAAATGTATCCATAGTGGCACTAGTTGCTTGTTATCATCAAACATGAAGGAACTCTACATGAAAGAGCTATACTCATGGAAAATAGGTTTAAGGTCAGGTATAATCCCATCCTGAGCTAACTAGAAGAGAACATGCAGCAGTGTCCTCTTCTGCAGTGAATATCTTGGGATTTACTCTTCTTACAGGGCAAGGTGCTCTTGATAGGCCAGAACTGAAGACTGACAGCATTTAAACAGAGGAAATACTTTAATGCTGGCACATCCCACCTCTTGAATTGAACGGTCATGGAACTTTTTTTCTGTGAAAGCCTTGCATATTGAGCAAAATGTCCACTTCTTTACAAAACAATACCCTAAAATCATCCTATTAGCACAGCAGGTACTCCACACTATCATCCTGGAATAATTTTCATTCATAAAGTATATCCTTCAACCTTTAAGATGCTCCCTTGCCACAGACACTTTCAGTGACAGCACTGTACATTGCCAGTGAAAAATCAGAGTTGACATCTACATTTTAAGTTTAACAGAAAATGCAATTTACAACTTCCATACTTCCAGATGAAAGAAATCTAGTTATCTTTTATGAAAGCAATTATTTAAGCTATCAGAAATAAAACAAAGCAGCAACATATTTGACAAGCTACATGCCTCCAAAAAGATGAAAAAAAGCAGGTAATGCCTTTTTTTCCACTAGCCTACATTAAACAGGAGCAAGAGGAAAGGGAGGGAAAAATGCTCCCACCTTTTCAGGCATAAATTAAATTGACACATTGAATATCATCTACACGAGGAGTACACTTTAACTGACAAACAACTCAGGCTACGAGAGTGCCCTTCCCGTTTCCCCAATGTTCAGAAAAGCACATTAATACAGCACCACAACCAAATGCCGCAACATTCCGTATCAGGTAGCTTAGCAGCTGTTTTTATTTCTTACAGCTTTTCTGAGAAATAGGGGCAAGAGGGGGCTGAAGCAGCATGGAGGAAGCAATTGTCATGTTTGGTTTCTTTCTGAGTAGCTGATGAGAAGGAATAAGGACATGTGGTCATTACAGATGGGAAGGATGCGGTGCTTGCGGAGGGACTCTGCAGCCAGCGGGCAGCAATCCCAACCCAGCAGCTTTGCTGTTTCCTCATCCTTGAAGGCATGGAGAAATCTCACCACGTCTAGAGCACAGCCAAAGTAGAGCAAATACATTATTTACTACCAGAAGCTTGGGGGGAAAAAAAAAATAAAAGATGCTCAGAGATTCCTTCCTCCCTGTAGCTCTCCAATTCTTTGGCCACCTCAAAATTCTTCCTGCTTAATCTCTGCTGCCTGCTTGAGTAGGGAAGAAAAGCCTGACTAACAAAAGCCAGTGTGCCCAGGCCCAGCAAGGCTATGCCTCCAGCGCAGCAGCCCACAACCGCCCTGTCTCACTTCCAAAGATATACATATTATTACCAGAACACTTTACCTGAACAGCCTTAATAAAATACGAGGGGATATTAACTAAGCTGTAAAAATCTATAAAAATTCTGCTTTACAAGATATATTTACCTATGAATCAGCAGTTGGGTTAATTCATTATTCAGTAGGCTTGTTATTTACAGTGTATTACAGCTTTGTAAATTATTTATATGTGCTTGTCTCTGTCTGTGCATGGTTTTCCCTTAAGAGACAAGAAATGTTTATTATCTCCCACACAGGGAGGTTGTTTCAGTCCAAGGTAAGATATTAAAGCATCTGATGGTTCACTCTGGCTTTCTTCTAAACCTGCATTCTGTTGTGCTGTTGTTTATGGAATGCAAACACACTGAGCACAGGGATCCCAGGGAAATCCAGCCCAGCATCTGGGAGGTTTCAACTCAAACCCAGCCTTTTTGCACCATGTACGCAAGGGTCCATTCAGACAGCAGCTACCCCAGGGCCATAGATAGCCGCAGCTCTGGGAGGAAAAGACTTTAAATTTCATTTTGTGTCGAAGTGCAAATATCCACCATCAAATCAGACTCCTAGCAGGAAACTTTTTAGCTGCTAATGGTAGGTTAGGTTTTAAAATCTGCTGCTTAATTGGCAAGCATGTGAATTTTATGTAGCAGACGCCAAGAAAACCATTGGAGGGACCTGATCTCCATCCTTCCAGATGGAGAGCTGGACCATAGCTATGGAAAAGATGAGCTACTAGGAAAAAATTCTTTACTCAGAGGGTGGTGAGGCACTGGAATGGGTTTCCAAGAGAACTCATGGCTGCCCCATCCCTCAAAGTGTTCATGGCCAGGTTGGGTGCGACAATAAGCAACCTGGCCAGTGGAAGGCGTCCCTGCCCAGGGCAGAGTGTTGGAATGAGATGATCTTTAAGATCCCTTCCAACCCAAACCATTCCATGATTCTATGAAAAGTCATCAAACACAAGAGCTCCTCAGCACTGCTGCCCAGGGTAAGCTGCTTTGGGCACCCAGCATGAACCTAGGAACCAAGGTTCATTAGACCCATATAATATCAACAGGAGATCAGTGGATTTCTTTCATGCACCCAAAATCGGTCAGCCAGCCAGCTCCCACAGATACCAGCTGCACAGGAGACTTCCCAGTCCTCACATAGGTGTGGCTTGGCAGCCACATCCCTTGAAAAGTACTCCAGTGAAGGCTCTGATCCCACCATTCCTTTCCTTAGTAAATCATGAGAAAATAAAGATTAAACATGTTTTTTTTAAGGCATCTAGCAAATTTAAGACTTTTCCTCAATTAAAGAAAATGAAGCCCACATTCCTATATTAATGAAATTCCAACCCCCCTGCAAATGCAGCTTGGTGCCCATCCAAGATAAGCAGTTCATGGTAAACATGAGTGTTGGGGTTTTAGGAGTTCTTCTGTTTTCTTTTTCTCTTCAAGAATTTTCCCCATACATGTTGCCAGGGGGACAAATTACCAGGTGCTTAAGAAAAATGAAAAGACCTGGCCACAGAGGGAGGAGTCCAGCTGTACTACTCTCTTTCACCTGGGCTTGTGGGCTGTGAGTTCTCGGCGTTTTGGATGGGGAGAGAGGCTGGAAGGAATTCGTCAGCACTGCAGACTTCTGCTTTTTTGGCTGCCTTCCTTCTACAGGAGAAACCCCGGGATTCCCAAGCCCGCCTTTCCCTGCCCCGCTGGGAGCCAGGCTGCGACCGTCCTGCCCCCGCCGTTGCTTTGAGCCTTCGCTACTCTGTAGCCCTGCACACCCTGCCTGCCCAGACCTCCGGGGGCTCCCACCGCAGCTCCGGAGTTCCATACATCTCCTCTGCCACCCAGGGATTCGTGCTCGTCCCTGCTATTCCAGCCTGCTGTTCCCGAGGGTCCGGCCGGACACTGGGATCGGCTGCCCAGGGGTTTGTGAAGCCTTTGTTCCATCCCTCCCCGGGATCCCGGGGCACCAGTGCCGCGTGCTCCCCGAGCTCGCTCCGGAGCGCCCCCTGCAGCTGCGGGGGAACCATCGCACCTGCCCTGCTCACCGGGAGCCGCCAGCGCCCCTGCCGGCTGCGAGCGGAACTGCACCCGAGGGGAAAGGGTCTGACAGCCGAGAGAGGCTGGGACTGGGTTTGTGGTTCCGTTTGCTGAGAACTGTTATTCTTATTCCTCATACCTTTGCCTGAAAGCCCCTTAATTTCAAAATTATAATAATTCGGAGGGAAGGGGGTTGCAATTTTTTTTTTTTTTTTTCATTTCAAGGGAGACTCCTGCCTTCCTTGGCAGACACCTGTCTTTCAAACCAAGACAATGAGCCATGGAATTTGCCATTCCCAACAAAAAAATACGTGCAGATGGACATGTGCTAAGCCACATACTAGCCTGGAGAGTGCTTGCCTGTTCAGCAAGTGTAACAACAAATTTAGAGCAGGAATACTAACAACTGTAAACAGCATGTTTTAGTACTCCTATCCACTGATAAATGGGAATTACTTAAAAACTATCAATCTAACATGGGAAGTTGGAAAAAGATTGACTCCAAACATCTCTCTTGCTGGCTTGAATAGTGATGAGAGACCTCAAAAGTGGAGTGAATGAGAAAAAAAGAGGTATGGATGGTGGATGAACTTCGGTGCAAATAAAGGTACCAGAAAGTTACCGCTGAGGTAGAAAACATCCAGGGAGAAGCAGCCAAAAGGCCCGACAGGTCAGAGCAGAGATACAAAGGGCCAAACAATGATCCCTTGGGACATCTCTAATGTTGGAGGCAATCAAAGATCAAATTTGCTCATATTGCAGGCAGACCAGGACGTGACAGCTATAGAGAGGCAGAGGAGCTCTTCCCCCTTGCAGACCTGGGGCAGGCTGTGACCAGCTTGCACAGAGCTGGCACATGCCATGGCAGCTTTGCAAGGTCTCACACCACCCCTGCTTGCAAAGCGCAGACACAAAGTGTGTTTACATTGATTAAATATTAGCAACGTTCCTATGTAAAGTCAGCATTAAATTGCTAATCACATTACCAATTTTTAAAATACTATTGGCAACGTCTGGCCCAATTTATGTCAAGAAAAAGAACTACAGTCTTTTCACTACCACTAAAATGACAAAATTTCTGACCTCAAAGAAGTCTGTCACATAGATACTGTTTCTTTTTCCCAATCTACTGATCATGAAAACTTAATGAAACTGTTTATAGATAACTTTCTCCCTTTTGAATTAAGTGAATTTCCCTCCCATATCAGAAACCACAAGAGCCCTGAAATGGCCCATTTTTCACTCTCACAGTCAGTGTTCCTATCTTTAGTTCTTAAAGAACTTTGGTTTGTTGTCTTGTCATCTTTTCCTTAGTAAATGCTCAAAATACAATTTAGTCTTACACATTTTGATGATGTTATGGTTTCTCCATTCAGAACTGATTTTTCAAGATAACAAAGATTTTTATTGACAGAAACTTGCTTTTCCTTCAACTGCCTGAAAAGTGAATTTACTAGAAATACTTCCAGTGGCTCAAAGCCTGCACTTACATATGGGCAGCAAATTTTCCAGTGGATCTCCCACACGAAAGTAATGTCACTGCAAGACCAGGACCAGAATTTGAGGCAACAATTTGCATTGGGGATCTGCATGGCCTTTTTTTTTTTTTTTTTTAACAAGAAAGTATTCTCAAACCACATCACAAATACATTTGGTAATACTCTTTCACTATCAGCTGAAGATTTCAAATACTTTTATTAATTATTTACCACCAGAAATGAGATTTCAAAGAGAAAACTTTTTAAAAATAGGTTTGGTGACAAAGTTTTACAGCAAATAAGCCACCAATCTGGACTAAAGAAGGTGACTTCTGCATGCAGGGGCTCAGCAGATCTACCCTGTAAGAAGGTACCACACTAGCCCCAGGCTTTTCAAATAACTTTATCCTCTCACACTTGAAAGTGGGGAGCTTAGTAGAGTTTTCTCTTACAAAGAAACAGTGAGATCTACTAATCCTCAGATTTTCAGAAGCATGGTACAGACAGGCCATCAGACCAGATTTTTCACATTCTAAACTTCCTCATTAGAAGCACAGTACTAATGCAAAGGACAGTATTTCTTGTGTGCATCTGATATGCTTTAGGTAATTATATTTCAATACAGCTTTGCAAATGCTATTTTTGTGCACAGGAATTGAATTCCAGTCTCTTTTCAAAGAGAGTTTGAGACAAAATCACCGGCAAAACAACAGTAATTATTATATCAAGAATGCTACAAATCCTAATGCACACATATAAATCTATACAACTTATTAAATATGTATGCATGGACACTGGATTTTTTCCTGGATAAGAAAGAGGAAACACCAAATCCAGTGTAGCACAGCCTCTCTTCCTCAGTGTATTTTATGTCTACCAGCCCATGAGAATCACTTCAATAAATATAAATGCAAACCCAAGATTCAAGTCAATTATTTAAATGAAGGCTGTTGCTTTCATTTGTTGTGACTAAATCCAGTGGTTTAAACACATCAAGCCCAACACACTGAAGTCTTACACAAGTCTGTCCATCACTAGACTATTGGTGCTGTTCTTTGTTCTCCTTACCATTTTTAAGCAAAAGGAGTGAAATACTGCCTCTGGGGGAATCCATGAGATTTTAACCATCCTTTTATATGCCCATTGCTCAAGGATTGTCTGGGAAGCTGGCAACCCAGCCTCAAGCCATGCACAGCTTCTAGCCAGCCCCTGGCAGAAAACCCCTCAGCCCTGCCATCGGGGGAAGATAATTGAGTCCCTGTGGCAAGGAGATGGCTCAGCTAAAGTCATAGTTGGCCAGAGCCCAGACAAAACCACAAGCACGGTGATGAGGGCAAGGGGAAGGTGCCCACAGCTCTCCATGGATGAGCTTGCAGGGATTCCTGTGGATGCAGAACTAAGTGCAGCCTTCATTCCTACCAAGGCAGAAGCACCACAGGCACCCCAAATGACACAGCCCCCTTGACATCACTGCATGCCTGCTCACAATCCATAAACTCAAAAGCTCAGAGCCAGGCATGACAGCAGAGGACCTTTCCTGTAACTGCTTTGCTGCTTGTTAACAACACTCTTAAACTAAAGATGGAACCAAAATAGTGCTTTTCTCTCTTCCCACACCCTTCCCTTCCCCCCCCAATGTGTAACATGTTTGTCATTGCAGCACCCTGCCTAGGAGCTGTTTCAGCATTTAAACTCTAGAGCATTTCAGCTCTAACAGGAATCGTTCAACTGTCCTTGGAGAAAACCTGGTTTCCCAGCTGTGTGTATCAACTGGGTATCTGCAGTGCAGAAGACTCTATAAGCAAACAGGGAATGATGCCAGCTCCTCCCTCTGCAATCTGGTCCCTATTAATTTAGAATTATTCGAAAACTCCAGTGAAATATTGAATTAAAATGTAATTGCAGGGGTTGGGAAAGGTTGTGGCACTAAAGCTCTTATGAAGCTGCTTCATCTACAAGACATTTTGGCAGCATTTACTGCCAGCTATGCAATTTAAGCATGGAATCTAACAGCCAAAGAGAGAAAGATCCCAAATGGACCATCACCTCACATTCTAAGATAACTGTCCAGAGGCAGGATATCTCAATATACCAATTGTAAGCTTTCCCTGCAGTGAAAGAGAGTTCATATAAAGGAAGAGACACTCCAAAAACAGCAAAAAAGAAGTACAAAGCCAGAAAAACAGCTCTTGGTTGGTTTCCATGTGCCATCTAAGACTCAAAACGTGCATGTTCTTGCTTCACCCCTGTGGGCACATTTTGGCATTTCCCTCAGTGGTATGGTGTACCATAGCTGCACTCTCTTCCAGCTCAGTTATTTTTACTCTGCATTGACTCCCCAGCCTGGTTCACCACAGAGCCGTGATGAGGAAAACAGCAGAGCAGAAGCAGCTTCAGCTGATGGAGAGAAATGCTCTTTAAGCCATGGTCTGAAACAGTGTAGGCAGACATTGAGTTAGATCCATGTTCTGCTGCTCCTGTTTCATATTCATTATCATCCAGCAGCAGCCACCAACGCACTTGCCTGCTCTTCTGGAGCTCAGCCATGCATGGCCACCCTGCTCCCTCCCTAGCACATGAGGCACGGGGCCTTCCTCCTTGCTGGGCTGTGCCTAAGCCCCCTCTGAGCCCATGAGAGAGCAGGACTGCAGGAATAACCCCATACCACCATCATACAACCTTTTTCCTACATCTCATGGCAGCCATGCCTTTCTGGTCAGACCATGGCATTCAAGGCGAGTACTCTGCTGCATCTAAGTCACATCCTGTATATGCTGCAGCAAGTCAGCAACAGGACAACAAATATACCAGCTATAATGTACAGCCCCACTTCGGGATGACAGAGCATCTCTGACCTCCCCAGTATCCATCCGGCTGTTTCCTATCAGCACAGACAACAGCTCACATAGGAGCCCGAGAGCTTCCGCATGCCCACCATCAGTTGTGTGTATAAATAGACTCATCTGCTCCACAGACACTGTGTCCTGCAGCCCAAAGTAACTCAGTATCCTCCCACCACACTGCCAGCCTCTCCCTCAGACGTCCATATAAAGAAACCTTTGCAAGCATCTTTAAAAAAAAATCCCGCAATTCCACCAGAGCAGAAGCAAGTTGTAAGTCAGCAGATCCCATACGAGCCTCACGTTTCAACCAGGATGCTCTGCCCACAGCTCCCTCCTGGCGTCTACAGTGCTAAACTGGGACACGTGGAACCAGTCAGACTCCTGTGGCACTTAGCCACATCCCTAAATAAATCCTTATCACCAACCAGCATCTCACTGGAAGGCACTGGGGTGCCAATGGAACACACGGTCCTGTCAAGGTGAGAGGTTGAGGAAGCACTGGCACAGGTTTGTGCTGTCCCCAAACCCATCCCTGTGTACCCACCAAGAGCTGACCCAAAGATGGCACTGAGCACTACTGACTTGACCTCCCTAATTGCAGGGACAAGACCCTATGTGCTGTTACTCCACCCACACTCAAGAGGGGTTGGCCAGAACTTGTCATCTATGCATGTTTGCCAGAAACACTGTGGCTGTTTTTTATTCAGCCATGAGGAATGCAAAGACATTTGCCACAGACACGGCAAACATACCACTTGTCCAGCCAGAAGTACTAAATCCTGTCTCCCTTCAGGAAAAAGCAGAATACAAATTAACCAAAGTCTACTAAGGCTCTGAACAAGATCTCCCCTCTTAGCCCCTAGCTCTCCACCAGCCCCAGAAGGATGTATGAGTCTCCACAGAGATGGATCTTTATTTATAGACACAGATTAGCATACATGACTCCACTGTACAATATGTCGCCATGAGACAGTCCGAGGCGACACCAGCCACAGACAGTTATTGATTACGAGTCAAAATGAAGAACGGTCTGTTTTGAACAAAACAATTTTATTACAGTCTTTGCTACCAAGACACAGTGGCTCTGAAGACTGGCTTCAGAAAGCAAATCTCCAGGCAATCTGTCAAAGGCAATGCCAGCATATTATTCTACAGGGTTATTCAAGTGACCTTAAAGCAACTGTATGGACCTCTGATATTTGTGCAGGTCAAAGACTGTCTTCATACATTCTGAAGACATATAGTAGATATACAGCATTGTGTCAAAAGAGGAACTTTTTTCTTTTTCTTACTAAAGTCTTTTAGCTCATTTAGTCACCAAGAACATGGAAAGTTGAGAAGTACCAAGACACCATGAAATTCACTTGAATGTTCTTGCTTTCTATTCCCACAAAGAAGCTACCCTACTCATGGCAAATACCTTACAGAGCCCAATATCCTCTCACTCTCCTCCAAAGACAGTTATTTCACTTGGCTGGACACCAATTCCGGTTTCATTAGATGAGTATCAGCTTCCAGAGTTAAACTGAATCCATAACATGACATGGAAACTAAACCTAGTGAAACAACTCTCATATATTACCACTTTTAAAAACATGCTCCTGCACAGCACTAGCATGACAGCAGATCAGCTTCAGCTCTTCATTCTGAAGTCAAGGGCATTTATTTAATGTCTGTCTTAGCTGCTTGGGTCAGTCTGTATCCATCCATACAAACAGCACAGCACAAAGCAGTGGTTTTCTCCTAACCCATCAGCCTCCTGGGCAGCAGCTATATCCAGGTAGGCAACAAAGCCACAAGCCTGCTCACCAAGAGCTCTTCTCACCTGTCAACAGATGCTTACAGCAGATGAAAATCAAACAACCAACTTGCACACCAATGCGCAGCTAAGCAGATACTTCTTGCCTTTCTAATAAAATAGCTAACAAAACCAGTTTATTTCTTTCTGGATCTGATGGCAAACAACAGTGAGTACTCCAAATATGCAGCTTTCTACATAACACACCCACTCTGTTGTAGTAATACTTTAGCAGAAAAATAATCACTTTCAGCAGAAGAATAACCACGTTAATTCAAAGTCTTGCAGTTCAGGCCTAATCCCAAGCCACTGACCCATGCAGGCCATGCACATGCAAAGGCTGGGATCTGCCCCATAGCTGAGATCACAGCAAGTGCATCCTCACTCATGGGTTAAGTAACATCCCAGTGGCATTTCCCAGAGCAGAGAGGCAGGAGAGCAGCCTTTGTCCTCCCAAGAAACCGACAGAGAAGGTACAAGCATGACTGATTCCCAAAAGGGGAATTCATGCAACTAACCTATCCTGCAAAAGCACTCACATATCTGCTTCTGTCTGGCTAAAATTACCAAGCGTTTGGTATTTAGAGAAAAGCAGGGCTGCAATTAGAGCTCAGAGCCGGGAAAGGCTGTTGGATGAACTCTGCAGAAAGGTTCTACCAGGATGCCCGGGTTTCCCACTTAACCAGCACATAAAATAATGATCCATCAGCCACAAGAAATACACTGTTGTTTTGTTTCTGCAGTTCCCAACTGGTACATTCTCCTGCTTCAGCTACCTGCCATATTCAGAAAAGCAGATGGCATCACTCAAACAAAATTAAAATAGATAAGAGCATGCTAACTTTTTATGCCTTATGACGATCATCTTTATGATTTTGATTCGAAGGTGTGAAAGCTATACCAGATCCAAGGTAGTATAAAGTGCGTCATGGGAAAAGGATTAACAAACATCCTTATACTCCTACAGCAAATGCAGATGCCACAAAGGTTTTGCAAACCTATAGTTTTAATATTAATGTGACTGAGGTTGGCCACAGTTTGGGAAAAGTGGATCGAGGGCACATGCATTTATGTATGATTATGTGCACGCAGTAGGGAAAAGTGTGCAACACAAGCATACACTGGGCTGCATCACAAAATCCCAGGGCCAAGCTGCCTTGCAAAAGTCACAGACACTTAGGGGTGAGGGAGTATTAAAAGCGCATTAAAAAAAAAAATATTTAGTTGGAACCGTTTTACCAACACAGCAGTCAGCACTGTGGGCTGTGAATAGAGGGACACTGTGGCACTTTCACCCCTTCAATATCCTGAAAAACAGAACAGAGGCATGTATGGGTAGGGGAGGAAAGGCTCAAGAGAGAAACCTCTCCAGTTCAGACAAGAAGTTCATCCCTTTCCAAACTCGCCTGATCTGTAACACCAGTGTCACCAGAGGTGGGTTTTCACAGCTGTGTGCATCTGGTGCTCAGACTGCAGACATCCACCCCACACCAGGAGCTACCACAAGGGATGTTTATGGCCCTACAATCCTGCCCCGTGCCTCATCCAATGGGCACCTGCAGCCTGTGGAGAAGGCTCTCTGTGTGTTTGTTTTTCCAGTAACAGGGAAGTGGAGAAAGGAAAATATTCAAAGTCATTGCAAAGGCACATCTGAGAATGCAGCTTTGTGCAGAGATGTTGTGATACGTGGAAAGCAGCTGAACTCGTTTTTGAAAGCATTTTTCTTCCTCCTAAAGGCTCTGCTGCCACTCTGGCAAAGTGTACCCTTGTCAGTTAGTGGCTAACCCTGTCATGGGGAAGAAAAGTCTGGGATATGACAGGTTTTACAACCTGTCAGATGCCTGGTGCTCTGCTCTACTCCTGATCTGATCACTATCAAACATTAAACCACTGTTTCACCACACAGGAGTGCAACTTGATGCTTGCAAGCCTCAGCCAAGAAAGACAGCGAGGCTGGTGAGCTGCCAAGATCCTTTGTCCCTTCCTTGCATGGGCTAGACTTCACTTTTATGATCTGATTGTTGAATGTGTCACACTGGGAGCAGTCCCACAGGAGTCCCAAAACAAGGACACTGAAATTGCCATTGGTTTTCAGGAAACTGAGAACTAGAGGTGGATGATGAACCTGTAAAGTATGAAAGGAGAGACCTGGGTGACAACTGCTTGGTTGCAAGTCTGCACAACCTAGCTTGCAAACCAAATTCAAAACTTGGAGAAACCCCAGATAGACCAAAATCTCCCCCAACCCCTCAGAAAAGCAAAATAGCCCTGCTCCCATGAGACATGTACTGAAAACCCTGGCACATTGGACATCACTCAGCCTTTAGATATCCACTGATCGAGATAATCTAAACATAAGGACTCTCTTTCTCTGTGTTCAGGAGGGGATAAAATATTTTAATTCATCTCTTCTCTCCACACACAAAACCTCTGCTCTTCCAGAGCAGCTTTCAGGATTCACGAGCAAAAGCCGCAGCACTGACTGTAAAATCCTGCTCTTTATGCTCTTTAATTCCACTGACACTGCAAGAGTCAAAGGCTGAATAGTCAGGAGTAAAAAGCATCCTGCAATCAGGAGCTTAGCTACAGCAAGTGAAGTTGGAGCACTAGTGTATATTTGAAGAGGCCATTTAGCCAACAGATGCCAAGGACAGACTACAAGTAGCACTTAAATTATTCTTTCAAAGAGCTCATATTTAACTTATGGCAAGACGGTCTGTTATCTTCCCAGTTCCCAGTGGGCTTAAGTCAGAACTTGCATCTGGTTAATTTGTTTCATGAAGACCTTCTCAGCAACAAAAGCAAGATGCCTGCTGCAAAGCCCAGCTGCTTCAATGCAGAGTGGCCATCTAACAGGTAAGTTGACTTCAGCAAAAGGCAACCTGGGGGCTTTCTCAAGTCTCAGGAGGCTTGTTAACTCTTCACAATCTTCTCTGTTAAAATGCAAAGCAGGCTGGGGAACAACATCCCCAAAAAAACAGTCCTCAAGTTGTACCATGCTAGGAGGAGGTACAACTGGACTTCCACAGCACTTCGAAGTGCAGTCTTGCCCAAGTCATCCTAACAGATCTGAAGTGAGGCAGCAGGTCCATCACTATTCAGCACTACTGCTGCCCCAGTGGATGGGTGCATGGCTGCAGCATCCCTGGGGCAGAAATGAATGGGCTGTTCCTGCTCTCAGATGCTAGCAGGTAACGAGATGTGCCAGGCTTGGAAACACAGAGACCAGCTGGGTGGGGGCAGTGGTGCTGCTGTGTGACAGCACAGGACAGCAAGGCTGGCTCTGTAGGGAGCTGTTGTCCTTTAGATAAGACCAAACACTAACTCAGAGGACCAGACAAGCTTTATGGAATACACAAACCCTTTTCATGTCTTTGTAGCTTGTTTGCCTGAAGACTTGTCTCCTGTTTCTCCCCCCTCTTCCCCCCCCCCCACCAACTGAACTAACTGCTGCTTCAATACTTCAGATTCTGAAGCTCAGGACATTGGCAGCACAAAGGATGGGTGAAACTGCCCCTTCCTGCTCTACTCTGCAGCCTCCTCACCTCTGCTCCCCACTGCAAACAGGTGCAGAGATACCACACCATACATTCATCCAACCATGTTTTGCTGCTTTGAACAGAGCCAAAACCAGGCTTGTGCAAAGTTTAAAACACAGATAAGAATTTGGGGGAGAAATACAACAGTGAGAATATTTTTCTCTTTAATAAATAAAGTTCCACATCTCACAGCACTTACAGATTTCCAGGGCTGCTCCCTTGCTGCAGACAGCTCACTGCTCACTTAGCTTTAAGGATCCTCCCTCTCTTTATGCACCAAATTTGTTTCTTTTTTAAAACGAATAAAAACTAAGGCTTTTAAAGACTGATTTCCCTTTTCAAGGCAGTAAGGAAATACATTCCTTTTAGCATGCTTCATGCTTGAAAAGGTTACAGTGGCCTTTCAAAATACCACATGCTGTGCATTCTGTACAGCATTAATGACTTGGAGGATGCTCTGATACTTTCTAGTACATCTTAACCTTTTAAAATTGGGCCTTCATTGTCTTACCTTAATAAGCAGTTTGTTCACCTTATGTCACTTATGTGTCACAAAGGCCACCCCAGCTGAAAATATACATTAGATGTAAAACCACTTGTCTTGCGTGCATAGTTTAGCACATGTGGCAGCAAAGCAATGACATCAAATAGAGTATGCTTATTCTCTCCTCCCATTATTTCTCTCCACTGTGACTAAAGCTACCCAATAATCCCAGACGAGCAGTTCCCTGGCTCCTCACAGTACTTCTTTAAAACACAGGGCAAGAGGGCACCAAGGTGTAAGATTTTATTCACTGCACAGAAGTAGATGGGCCAGTGCAAGCACAACGGCTCTCTAGTAAAATGGAGGGCAGGAACAGGTAAGAAATCAACAGTGATTAATGCTGTTGATTATTACTGACAATCTTTTACATTAATCACATTTCCATGCTCTTGAGAATGCGAAGTGCAAAATCTATACTTGTAAAAGTGTAATTGGGAACACCCTACCTGCACTGAGATGTGGGAGAGAAAATCTTAAAAGAATTATTAAAAAAAATTTTAAATTTTATTAAAATATTAAAAATATTATTTAAAAAATTATTAAATAAATTTTAAGTGATGCACACAATAGCACTTTCTTATGCAAAGAAAATCTGGAAAGCAAAGAGAGCACCCAGATATCCTCCCTGCCTGCTACAAGCCCTGCCAGTTTAGACCACACTGCCTTTGTCCAATCCACCAACTCCACCATTAACAACCTGAGGAGAAAAAAAAATCATTAAAACACACACCTAGAAGCTAAAATACAGCCACAACAAGAAGTCAATCACTCTTGCTGGAGAACAAGCTACAAGGTGCCACAGAAAGCAATGATGTCTTCATTAGCTTTTACAGTAAACATTCCCTTGGAAAGCAGCCTTTATGATCCACCAAGGGCAATAAAGATGTCTTTGTAAATTGATTAGACAAATACTTTAGAGGCATACTTTCCTCCAGAGCTAATGGGAAAGAGAAGATAATAGCATTCTCTAAAATCATATATAGAGGAAAAAAACTTATTCATTGTTATCATGGCAAGTTCACACATATAATAAAATCAGGGTCAAGCACAAAAAGGGCTTTAAGCACATCAAGAGAGAGTAAGGGGAGTTTCTACCCGGGGAAGGTGCACTGGAGTGCCTGGAGAGGAAAGGTCTGGTTGGTTCAGCATAAGCTGGATGGATACCCATGGATCCAGCTGTACTCTTGAGTCTCACCTGTAACCGTGAGGACCATTCTGTGTGATAGCTTTTCACCATTAATTTGGGGACATTTCTGAGTGATAAAACCAAGGAGAAGGAAAATAGAAAGATAACAACAAGCATCTGATACACAACAGAGCAGGTCTGAGACTCTCCTTGCACTAATCAGATATGATGCTGACCAACCACATTATACATAAAAGCCATTTTTGTGCAAGGACTGAGGTATCAGAAGCTGAAGAAATTAAATATCCAGGTCTCAACCGGTAGTCTTAAAATTTAATTTTATCCAAGGCCTCTGCTAGCATGAAAATATGGAATGCCTCAAGTAGGATAGCTCTGTTTTTCGAAGCAGTTGTGCTTTTCAGAACAGTACTGGAAGCAACTGGAAGCCAGCAGCACAGATACAGCCGGGGTGGGGACAGATGAGCAAAACAGAACTAAGAGTCTCTCCTTGCCTTTTTTTGCACCAACTACAACTGTTATGGATGTTTCTAAATCACATTTCGGGGCACCTGGACCACCTGGGGCTAAGCCCCAGGGACAGGGAGATCTGGCAGCAGCGATGCCCAGCACAAAGCCTGGCCATCCCCAAAGTCAGCTGCAGGACCAGAGGGTTTGCCAGAAAGGGAACCTTAGGAAAAGGACTGGCTGAAGAATTTGTCACCTTTTCTGTTACAGCTTTGCTGCCAAATTAAATACACTGCACCCCAAAAAATTACATTTGCCACAAAATCAACTCAGAGTACAGACTTCATAGACAGCTCTCCCTTGCAAGGATCCAGGGACTTGTATGCTCCCCATGCCTTTCTTACCACACTCGATATGCACTGGATGAGCCAATCCAGTTTTGCAAGATGTATTGCTTAATTAATAATTTTGATGTTGGCAATTAAGGTGGGTTTGAAAGACGATAATGAATATTTTTTCACATGAAAGCATCACCTTTTTAGTCTAGCAAACCTCTGTGAAAACTATAATTGATAGTTTGGTTTAATGTAGAATATTCCTGCTGCAATTATGGGGTTTTATTGCTCTGTGCTACTGTACTTCGCACAAAAAATATTTTCATTATCATGAATTCCTTTGCTGGCAGATTGCTTCGTATGGGAATGGAGAAAAGCATCAGCTTCTCCACAGCTGGAAATCTTGGGCTTGTTTCTTGTAGCACAGCAGTGGAGGAGCTCTCACACGAGATGGTTGTGCCTGTCCTGACTCTATCCTGCAGGCAAAGCAAGATTTCAGCTCTAGGGTATTCCCTGGATGGGAAATATTAACCTAAAGAGGTTTTTCAGTTCACTGCTAGGTGTTTCTGCCTTAGCTCCAGGAACAAGCCTGCAAGGAAGCAATGCAGCACCAGCTCCCTCCGTACCCCAGCACACCTCCTGGGGCTACCACCATCCTTGGCTGGCCCACAGGTCTCTGAAGGCATCTCTAATTCTCTCTGCATGAGCTGCTGTTCATGGGAGGAGACATAACCCCCTTCTCTTGGAGAAACACCATTTCTCAGACCAAAATGACACAGCACTTCACTGCCTGCCTCTCCCAGAGCTCCAACATGGTGCCAAAGAGAATTCCCATTTATCTGTGGTTCCTACCTGTAAAACAGGAAAGCTGCTCTGCAGGAGAGCAGGGCCTTGCAGGAAACCAGTTCTCCATCCAAAAACTCATCTAGGGACCCTGACCCCAACCCCTAGACCCACTTTCCAAGGGATGGTCCTGTAACAACAGGTCATGTGCTCCCACAGAGTCAATGGATAAGGACACCCTGGTCTCCCACCACAACAGCCGTTTGACAACACATCTTCTGGAGCACTGATGACTTTCTACCATGTTCTCTGCCATGATCAAACCACTGCTACCTGGAAAAAGCCTTGCCCAGATCCAATAAAAGTTATCCATCTGCTCTCAGGAGAGATAACATTTACTTAAGTTGAAGAGGAGTAAATACAAGAAAATCCACAGTCTCAGGGCTTAGATGTGGCACCCAGCATTTTACAGAGCTCCTTGGTGCTGCCACCAAGCCCCATTCTTGAGCTAAAGCTCTTCCTCCCCTGCTTAGAAAGAGGATTTACCAATCAAGAGTTGCAGAATACACTCTAATCCAGAAAGCAAAACTACATGAACCAGCATGAGATTGACACAAAGTTAACTTAATACCAGACATGGTTCCCTGTGGAAGCAGAGCCCTGTGCTCCAGCCACACTTGGCCACCTTGCCAGGACCAGGACCAGCAGGAAGGCTGCTACAACCACACAGCTTCTGCAGGACCATCCCAAATCAGACTAAGGAAGCAAAGTGCCCACTCAGCCAGACACTGACAGAACCCTGCGATCTTGCCCAGCCTCAGCAGTATGAACGTGCTTGAACATGAGGTGCACAAAGATGCTCAAAAATTCCACTAGACTTGCTCTAAAATAAGTCTCAGAGGAAATGGCAAACTTCACTTCATAAGCACTTAAATAAATTTAATGCTATCTATAGTTGCAGTTCTAACTATAGCTACAGCTCAGCAACCCTGCAGAGTTGCATTTTAAGACATTCCTTAACTAGAAACAATTTGCATCAAGATGTGTAAGGTGCTTCTTCTTACCAAGATCAGACAGGTAATTTGTGCTTTTCCCCTGCTTGTGCTGTTTGATTTCCTAGGAGGCTCAAAGGCTCACCTAGCCATTAATACCACAATACCACCAAGTCTGCAGAACTGCCATAGACTGTGATCATTAGAACAGCTGTGCCACAAGTACGAGTTTCCACAGTTCTGTCCCAAACCTCTGCTCTGCACACCTATAAAAGGACCATGACAATTTCGCAGTACTTGTGAGTGAATAAGCCTATCGTGCATATGCCACAGTAGCCCACACCACTTCTGGGATCTGAATCTTTGCAGCCTGCACTTACAGGAGACCATGTTGTGTTGAAAAGCGATGGGTCCACATGTCCACTGCACACTCTGTGATGAATGACTTCCTTTCAAATGTTCTTTTCCATGTTACACTTGCAGCAGCAGCCCAGCTACAATTTTTCCACAGTGAATTGGGCCCTAATTACTGAACAGTATGTGAACAACTGCCCTTAAAATGTTAACTGCTGAAATGATGGTAGCAACAATTCCATTTGCAGTTATAATGGCCCCTCATTAGAGCCGCTTAATTAAATATTTTCCAAAACTATCCCAGAAAAAGAGTCTGCTCTCTCAACCGTAAAAGCAGAATCCAAAGCAGCCGCAAGGAAATAGTGGCTTTTCCAGCTGAAGTATTTCCTATGGTCAAAGACAAGGAGTGACCTCACCCAAGTCCCTAACACAGCAGACTTTGCCATCATTAAGCCGTTCATTCAATAGGAAAGATGCTGCAGGTCTTACTGAGCATATTCCCCTGTGAGCGCTGTGCCATAAATTAGAAACACTTAAACCATTTACACTTATTTAGCCTTTATGCTATCTCTCCACCCTGTTCACCAACTGCCTTTGGTAGGATGAAGCAATTATTTAGCGTTCTCCCACAACCAAGTCAAAAGGAATAAATGTGCTTCCTTCAACCCAAACACAGCAGGAAAAAGAGGGGGTTTCTTTTAAATAAGTGTTTATGGCATAAGCAGTACTATGGCAGATGCTCTTCCACCACCCCAGCTCCCCGTCATCTGCCCCCACCTCTGCACAGCCAGATCTAATCCTCTTAGCCACACACCAACAAACGAAGTCTTCACACTACCTTCCACCCCATGCAAATGAGACTGAACAGATATAATGTAACACATTACCATTTGTTAACTAATTAAGACTTAATGGCAAACCATGACTGGTTTGCTCCAACACAACCACCTGTTTACAAGCAGAGAGCTGGTCTGGAAAAGCAAACACATGCTGTTGGGGTTGAACTCAACCCCAAATGAGTTATAAGTACTTCAGGCACACAAGGTAGGTGTCCTTTTTTCATTACTGCAATTGACAGAATCGCAAAGTCTTCGTTGGCAATAATATTCCTTGCTCTCCCAGGCATCTTGCCTTCCTTCAGGTCTTTGCAAAGCTCTTGGTAAAATCCAGTTTTATCAATGAATGCTTTCCAAAGTGCTACAGATAGCAGCAGGGTTAAAGCATCCATTGAAAACTTGGATAGTCACTTGGAGGCAATATGCAAAATGTACCATAATCCCTGAAGGGGATTATACCTTTGCAGTTTGACTCAAAAAAAACTTCCACCTTGATTACACATCACAAAAAGATCCAGCCTGCTCTATTAATCTGAGGAAAAAAACCCTAACAGACTAGTTTGGACAGGTGTGAGTAATTTTTATTACTTCTCCAAATACAACTTCAAAATATTTAGGGCCTTTCTACCACCTACATCAGAATATGAAATAATCAACAGCAATTTTTCCAAAGCCATAGCTGTATTATCTTGAATTCATACTTCAAAGTAAAGCTATTTTAATAGTCAAAAACCATCAAAACCCCAACATAAACTGCCCTTAAAGCACACAAACCTCTGGTTGGGAATTAAAGTGGAAGGACATTCAGCTGCAGCCAAGAGGTGAGAACCAGTACCTTCAGTGTGATCTTATTTTGGCAAGATCTGTGTCAAAAGCCTTCACTGAAACCAGTAACCACTTCCTGAAGTACAAGAAAGAAACAGAGTCAAGAGCCAGAAAACAAAAGCGATGATGCCAAGAAAAAGGAAGACTGGAGAGGAGAGGAAGCTGTTGGTGCTGGAAGGGGGAAGGACTTTGCAGGTAGCCCAGCACCAGGAACAGAGCCCATATCAAGCACACTCAGACCCACTGTACAACACATGGGAAGGGGTTCCAGGAGCCTGTGTGATACAGCCAGCTGTTAACACCTCCCCCTGAATTTGGGGCATAAACACATGCATGAGCACCAACCAGATCTGAGCGTCGCTGCCTTTCCTGCAGACTACGACAGGCAAACATCTGTCAGAACGTCTCAGTTGTTTAATCACATAAAATGTTTCCTCTTCATTCTTGGCACCTTATACTGACAGTCTATGGCAAGATGTCTCTGTATCATGCTCTATCAGCATAAAGCAAAAGAAAAGCTGTTTATAAATAAAGGAGGCACAGTTTGAGCCTGATATTAAATTTCCATGTGCTTGCTAGCAGCCAAACATACATTACAGCAGAATAATGGCAAATAAAGCATGAGCATATGCATGGTGCAGGAAAAGCACCCCTGAGCAGTTCTGCACCACACTTTAATTTCCTCAAACATTATCTCTCTAACAAACTGCGAGCGTGATGAATGATCCCCTTCCTCTGCCTGGCCATGTTTGGACTCTTTCAACTGCTGTTGGTTACTGGTTCTGGACACCTGAATATAATTTTGTTTTTCAAAGCAGCACTCATTCAATATTGATTTTAACACCAAGGGAAAAAAACCCCAAACCAAACAAAAAACAAAACAAGAGTCCCCCCCAAAAAAAAAACCCCAAAAGCAAAAGAAGAGAGAAATGCATCCCCCCAAATTACTACTGCAGCTCTTCACCTTGCAATTCAGGAATATTTCTGTGACAGATTATATATACTGAAGATCCTGCCAAATACCAATTGCATGAATGTTACAAGCTAACACGAAAGCAGTGAACAATTTCCCCTACTTCTGTAACTCCTATGCAGAATCTGAGAAAGGAAATCACAGGATCTTTTTCTCAATAACATTGCTAAAGGATAAAGCAGACACAGCCAACACCAAATGGTTTCACTAACATACCGTCAAGTTCTTTTAGAAGCCATCTCCTTTTTAAAATAAGGAAAATTTAATCAGACGTTTAAAGTAGGACATAGGAAGGAAGAACTAGTTAACAGCCAGGAGGGTTGATTTGGTTTTCCAAGGAGCATCTCTCTGCTAAAGACTCCTCCTAATGCCTGCCCACCCCAGTTGCAGTCACCACCACCACGAATCAGCTCCCAAATAGCTGCAAGGCAAATCGATCACGGTATCTTTGTCTTTGTCATTTATTACAGTCCTACTAAAATTCAACAAACCAGTGAGAGGGAATGAACAGAAAACCATCAGTGGGTCAAACTACCCTCACTGTTAAACACTTGCCTTTCCTCTAGCTTTCTGTACAAGCACCCTGCATTCTCAGTGGGAAAGTATTAGGATTTTTGTTTCTTTTGGCAACACAACACATTAGTTCTCCACATTTGTCACCAGAAATGTAAAGCTCTGGGGAGTAGCACTGCACCGAGAGTGATGACTCCATGTACCTGTGACTCCCAGCCCACCTCTGCCCACCTTCCTGCTCTCCACCAGCTTGTTGCCCTTGCCCTGCATACACTTTTCCCTCCCAGGCTCAGATGCACTTTCTCCAGCTGTTTTTCCCATCTTCCCTTCATCTCTACACTCATCAAACATGCTTTTAACAAATCACTTGAGATCCTCGCAGCCAGCCTGAACCTAAGGATTGCTGATTCTTTCTGCATAAGATTTACAGAACAGCCTTTCTCTACCCAGCCACACATAGTAGCTTCTACCCAGGGACAGCTCATTGCACAACTCAATTACAGCACATTTCTTGACCTCTGCAAAGGAATCTTGTCCTGCTGGTATCCACTCAGAGAGCTGAGGAGAAAGGTCCTTCTCCTAGCCAGCAATTTCAACTGCATCTCCATTGATACAGTCCTCCATTCCTTTTTGCTTTTCTACTCAACCAGCTATTTGGCTTCAGATGCAGGAAAACCTTCCCACCTTTCCTGACTGTCATCTCCCAGTTCTGCTGGGAAGAGCTGAATCCCACCTCCAAGCCACCCACACCATCCACAAGCCAAGCAAAACCAGCCTCTGAGCTTGCTTCCATAGCAAGATCTTCCACACAGTTAAAGAAAAACAGCTGGAAAGTAGCTCTGTTTCTTCTACAAGAACACTTTCAATAAAAAAGTATCTTCAGGAGCCTCCAGCTCCTTTAGGTCTCTGCTGATGTTGCCAACAGACCTGGTTGGCCTGGGCTCTCCTGTATCAAGTGACATCCTCTTGAAGGTGAGACCATCACACACCTTGGAGCACCTTCCAAAAGAATGGGAAGACCAGCTGGATACCAAGACTTTGCTGTTTTTTAGCAGTAAAAAACCAAGCAAACACCACTTGAAAAAAATCTGCATTGCAGAGGGACCCTGACAGCCAAGCCAGTTTTGAAGATGAGCACTACTTCTTACACATCCCACTACTTTTTGGACCCTTATGCATTTTCTACTATACAGTGTTTCTGGAGACAGGAGGAGGATGGATGGTCATGGCACACCTGCACTGCCCAAGAACAGCCCAAACCACTCAAGTTTTGCTATTTCATTAGAGTTCCAGCAAAACTACTTATAAGTAATTCATAGCAATAGAGTGTTTTTCATCCAGGGATCCTAAAGGAATTTCCAGACCTAAAATGCTGCATTACTTGCATCTATTGCTAGACACAAACTCATCTAAGTCAATGACACAAGAGGGTTTTGTAAGCACTCCTTCAGTCCATGTACATCCTCCCCACAGTACATCCTCCCCTCTGTTACAAGTCCATCTGCTGCAGGCACACACTAGCATAGAAATTTTAAAGTCCCCATCCCAGCAGCTTTTGCTTAGAATGTGGCTGGTCAACCACATTCAATAGCAGTGGTTGAACAAAACCAGTTGCATACGGTGAACGGCAGTGTCTGAATCACTCCACAGGTCTGTTGAATCAATGGTCTGTTTAATTACAGCAGGAAGGCTCATTTATTATTCCCTTTCCAAATGTAATTTTTCCACGTATGTGGGTTTTTTACCTTAAAAAGTTAGTACAATTGGGTTAACATCCATGAAGAATAGGCAGTTAGTTCTATGGATGAGATTAGCTAACAAGCTTGAGCAGGTTTTATGTTTGACTATCTGGGCACATTAAGTCATTTATGTGGTTTCTGTTGCAGACACTCATTACCTAACTGTGTAGGATTCCTCAGAACTACTTTTTGTTTTTTATTTTAAAGTCATACTTGAAATAACCCTTAATTATTTGTGGTCTGGCAGAAGCCGTAATACTAACCTACTAATGAGAGAAATACAGCACACACAATAATTATCTGTCACAATGTGCACTGAAATGAAAGTGAGCACATTAACTTAAGCTCAAAAGACTGTTTTAACTCTAAATTTGAAAATTGAATTTGATGGTGCATGATTAAACCTCAAATTCTGCAGTCAGGCAGGCGTTATTGGAGCAAGAACACGTTAACTTTATAACAGCGGGAAGTTTTATGAAATCTTCCTTCAAAAAAAAAAATCAAGCTAAAAATAAGCACTCACTCTAAAACAGTTTTGCTCTCCTTCTACAAATCTTTATTATTTACTTTTGAGTCAATAACTCCCTAAACAAGATGAAATTATATTTTGACAAGTTTCAGTGATGATGAACAGATTTTTATATCACGAATCCAGTTTCACCTCATTTTTCCACCACAGCTGACAGTCGAGACGTGAATCATTCATTCCTTCTGGCCTTTGTGTATTTTATCAAATGCTACAAGGAACAACTAACTTCAATTTCCTCAAGTCATTTCATAAAATGCCAAACTTAATGTTCTTTCATACTTTGATAAAATTAAGTTCTATAGGAAAGAAAACATACGTCTAGCCAAGCTCAACCATTTTGACCAGATGCAGCCATCCGACCAACCTTACCAACACAGATCTACTATATATAATCCTGCCACTCAGTATATATATAAAATACACCACTGGATAAGCTTTCCACCATTCTTTGGCAGCATACAAGATTATCTTCTGCACCCACCAAACAGATGGGCGTGATGGATAAACCTCATTTAGGATAAATATTTGTCCCTAGAGCCAAGGAGTTGAAGTAATCACAATATACCCAAGAGGACAGGTACATACAAGTAGCACATGCCTAAAACTTAGTGGAATCCATACAGAGGAGCTTTGGAAAGCTTCTGAAAGAGGCTTAACAACCAGGACAGCAGCCACAGAACGCCCAGAAGGAGGCAGACCTGAGACTCCAAGGGGAGAAAGCAAGGACCATTTCTAGGCTGAACACCAATCAGAAATGGTGAGCAAGGAAACTGTTCCCTCTGGTCAGTTCTCTCCTGAGTTCATCTCCAGCTTCACTAGCAACCTCCCCTCCTTGGCCAGATAGCTCAGAGAACTCCAGATTTTGGGTAAATGGTCAAAAAGGAAGTAATTCCCTTTGGACTGAAGTCAGATACCTGCAAGCTTCTTGCTCCTCTCAGAAAACTGGAGCTGTTGGGATGCTGGCAAGCTCCTGCCACACAACAAAATTCCAGGGAAGAAATACACACCAAATTTTCATCATAGCCACTGAGAAAGGCAAATCTTAAGTAACTCTACCAAAGTCTATGGGCCTGCAGCAGAGAACATGATCCCTGTGATAACACATCATATCCATAAAGTCTCCATTTTCTTGTACAGACTGGATGTTTTCCATTTAAAGTGTTTAAATTCAGCACCTGAGGTACTATTCTAGCCCTGCTGAAGTCAGCAATGACTGCAAGTTACACCAGCTCCTATACCCCCACAAGGACATCATCCAAGGTCAGGCAGTGTGCGGGGACTTGAAGGATGTCGCCTTCTCCTCCTCCCCAAAACTGAGCATCTCCTCCTCTTGCACCTTTACCAAGAACAGCACCAACTGGAGCCACACAGGAGTGTAAGAGGCTGCTCTATTTGCAGCTGAAAACATTTTATTTATTCTGAAAATTTAACCAACACAGCTGTGAGATCTGAAATATGACTCTGTGGAGTTCACGTCTCACTGCAGGCAACCACATTTATTATAATAAATAACTCTAAATAAATAATGAGGTTGCTTAACAGGGACACTGGTAACCTGTCTAGACAATTGCAGCGGTGACATACTCTGCACTGGAATGTCCTCCACATTAAGTCTTGATTAAAAGAATTATTTTTTCTAAAGCAAGGCAATGGTTGCTTATTTAAAAATACTAAAGCCTGCTTCTCAGCTCTGCCAGCATGCACCCAGCAAGCTTAGCTAGTAACACCTCGCTCCCTAGCAAACCTTCACCGAAGCACACCCTTAGAAAACTCAGGGAAACACTCCAGCATGCATAATTTCTTGTCATATAACCCAAATTTTCCTATTTGAAGCAGCAAATACTGCTTCATCAGTAGGCTGGCATGCCCACAGCTCAACAGCACCCTGTGACCATCACCTAGTGCCACGGTGATGCTCTGTGGAAGGGAGAACTGTTCTTCCCTTCCCTGGCATTTCGCAGTCTGCTTAATGGAGAAAAGCAATGGCTAAACTAATAGCTGGGACATGTGACCTAAATTAGCAGACCTAGTGGAAAATGCCAGCTCTGCACTGTCACTGCCTTGCTTTCAAGGACCCTCTGCCCTCGTCAGCAGCACAGACACACTGGGGCCATTGACGTTCGCTCTGGGAAAAGGACAGAATGCGGGGGTGGCTTTAGCAACCTGGTATAGAGAGAGAAGGTCTGAGACAAAGGAGTGACCTGCTGTGTATCTCTTTGTAGTGAATGTCTTCCCTCTCCATAGTGATGGGCCCTAGGAGAAACCCATCAAGAACAAAGCTAAGGTCATCTGGAAAGGATGCAGAGAGCGAGCAGATGGCTGCCTGCCACCTCACCAATGAGCAAAATCATTCACTTCAACTGCCTCATGAAACATTTCCTCACTTCTTCCTCTCTCTCTTGCTGTCTTGTTTCATCCATACAACTGTGTCCATTTAAGTTACAGGACCCATTCAGTAGTGGGGAACAGCTGGGAAAGCAACCAAAGCAAAAAAAAAAAAAATCAGACCAGGACCTCCCCCAATGACTCTCAAATCCTAGAGGCAACTGCAAGAAGCAACACTCTGGGAATAACACCCAAAAAAATCTTATTCTATAGAAATATCCCCTGCCCTCAAATAGGTCCAACAGGTCTGCAGTTAAAAACCATTTCAATAGCAAACTTCATCAATACTGGTCACCACTCTCCAGGAAAAGATCTCCTTTTTTCCTCTAAGCCATTTGTCTGCCAATGGAGGAAAATCCCAATGTTTTGGACTTTGTAGAAATAAAGTTTGCAAGCAGCAGCTCTACGAATGTTCACAGGGTGGCCACAAGAAGCTTGACCAAGGATTTGATAGACATCTGGCTTGCAGGATAGATGTGTGTTCACATGGGCATGGTTTCATCAGTCAGGTCCTAGCAATGGCTCAAAATCTTGTGCATCACAAAAACGAAAACCAGAATCACAGCTGCCTGTTGGGATTTACATATTTATTTCCACAGGTCACATTAGGGAAAAAATATTGTGTAGTTTTACAACTAAAAAGAACGTTCTGTTAGTGTTATCACCTCTAAATAATTAAGGCATGTCCAGATCTGGGTTAAGCATGTTTTGAACACCTGTATAAATAAAACAAGTAGATTCCACATAGGCTACATTTTTTCAGGAACATGACCATATCCAGCTCCTCCAGGACCACAGGCAGCCTTGCAATTTCAATCTGATTTCTCCCTCTAATTTCCCATCTTTTTTTTAAGCTCAAGTTCCTTTAATATCCATTGCACGTTAGATTAATAATGCTAATCAAACTTCTACAGGTAGGAATATAATTTATAAATTAATCCTAGGTAAAATAAATACATCAGCCAATCCTGGTACAAACATTCCTGCCTGATTAAGCTGAATTCCAGGACCATGAGGCATGCATTTCAAAAGGGTAAAGTAGCAGGAAAGATGCTCTCCCAGCACTCCAAACATCGTATTTGCATCAATGTGACTTCAAATCCACAATGCCTGGGCAGGTGGCAGGATAAGACTCGTACTTATTATGCCAAAGTACAACTTGCTTTGGTGTTCCTTCACATCTCCTTATCCAGGCAGTGAGCTCCAGGTGCACAGTGCTTGCCAGTGGCAGGGCTGGAGGGTTTGGCTCTGAACCCCCTGGTACAGGAGCTGGGATGACCCAAGTTCACAGTCCCATACCAAGGGGCACAAACTGTGCCTGCCAATGCTTCCTGGCTGCTGCAAGATATTTATAAATAAGTGCCCACAACTCAAGTTGTACTTTCCTGTTTTATGCTAACTACAGGCACCTATAAGAAGCCATCAATAACAGTCTGTGCCATACCCTAAGAACCCTAAAATATTAAGTGCAGGAACCCTCACAGACAAGACATTACAGCACTTATAGAGGCTGAACTGCTGTAACAAAAGCTATTTATACGCTAACTCAGCAGAGCTGAAGTGCTCATCTGCTAACAAAACTGGCTGGGTGGTTTAAACAGCACCCAGGTCCAGAAGTTTGAGCAGCTCTGCTGCCCCGTATCAGGTGCATCTCTACACTGAGCCAGCTCCCAGAGCAACCAGTAGAGAGAAAATGCATGAAAGCTGCAACTAAGCTTTCCATACATAAGGAATATAAAGGCATCAGTGGTATCTCAACCCATTGTGAACAAGAAATTTCTAACCTTGAAATCATCTGAATTATATCATTTTACTGCAGTGCTAAGGCAAGGCTGCCCAGCTTGCCCATGAGCACAGAAGAGGGCACAGAGCTGTCCATCGGTCAAGGTGAGATCCTTCTCACTCACCCACCTGAGAGCCAGAGAAGCAAAGGCTCCTCTGGCCACAACCCTACCACCCATGTCAGCCCATACCTTCTGTGACACTGGCACCAACCTTCCTCCTTGGCTGTGCCATGGCATAAAGTCTTGATTAGTTGCTATCAATGCCCTAATTTACCATCCTTTACAGAGTGCCTATTATATATCTGATAGGCTTCACTTAAGCAGACACCACTTGTTGGTGTAATAGGTACAGTTTGAAGAGAAATACTAAGTACCTTCCTCATTTAATGAAAACACAGTGGTCCAAATCTCTGCCTTCAATTCCACAGTGAAATTCCCTCTCTTTTACCATGGACACAATATGACTGCCAATTAAAAAGTGAAAGCAGAACTCAGTGCAATACTAAAGCAATTAAACAGGAAAAAAGTCATGAGGTAAGGATGAACACAGTCTACTGGGGAAGAAAAAAAGAAATTAGTCCTCTAAAAGCAACAATAAAAAACCTATATGTACTGGATTTGATTTTAAGAAAATGTTAACAATAATACATATGCTCAGTTAAATTGCCCAGAAGAATTAAAGAGAAAACAGTTTAAAAATACTCTTAGAAAGCAATACTATCATTCTGGTTTATGTACCGTCACTGCTACACATTGCTGCACTTCTGAATGATTCAGAGATCACAAAGTGCTCTCCCATCACCAAAATGAAGCCCAGCAAATTGCTAATAACAGTTAAAGCAATACGTGGAAACCTAGTTCTAAAAATGAACAATGTCAGAAACAGCACTCTGGTTTAACAGCCCTAACCAGGCAGCCAAGTGCAGCTCACAGGTTTGTCCTCCCAGCAGACTCCTCTAAAGAGCCAGGGCAAATTGGGAATTACTAATTATGAGTACCCAAGTAGGATGCAGTGACATTTCTTTGTAAGGCTGGAGCATTTTGTGGCTATTACACTGGCTTTTAACCTCTCATCCCATCATACAACTCCTGTGAGTTTTGAGATCCCAGCATAAACCCCATGGAAAAGAGCTGACACTGCAAAATCCCAGCTCTTATCATTAAAGCTAACCAAATCCTGTTCTTCAGCCAATTTCAGACAGAGCTGATGCAGGCCATGAATTATCTCCTTTCCTGGCAGGCAGCATCTCCAGGGAAGGGGGCTCTTCATGCAATCAATGGGATGAGCACCATTGTCTTTAATCGGGATGAGCTGGGCTGTGAAAGCACCACCCCTGCCAAATCCAGGGCACACACGATGGGCAGTCTGCAGGTTTCAGCTCCACAGCAGCCCGACGAGGCAGGTCTGGAGATCAAATCATGATCAGACCTGGCAGCACCCCACGGCACAGTATCTGCTTTGACATTTCCAATGCCCTGTGGATGCCTCCAGGAGCAAGCTGAGGATGAGCTGCCAGAGGCGTAACAGACAGTACAAACTTCTTCCCCAGGTAGTTCAAACTCTCTGCAACCTTGCTGTTAACTCCCAGAAAACTTAATTTCAACACAGAACTGAAATCCTCTAATGTTACCTCTTCTAAAAGCTTACCTTGTGCTTATGAACAAAAGTAACGTTCTAAAGCCAAGGGAATAAAAGCATTACATGACCTGTGCATTAGACAGGTCTTAAAGTGTTCTAATGTCTGGGCAACTGATAAAAAGGGGGATCTGACCCAAAAAAGCTAAAAATTCCTACAAGTTTTAGGAAGCTTTACTAGTAAACTCAGCTATCGATTAGAGTACTGACCCTCTCAAGCTTGCACAAACCTAGAATTTCAGTATCTCCTCCAGGTATCAAGAAGAAACTCCAGTAACTTAACAATACCAAATAATGTTATTTTTAAATGTGCTATTAAATCATTGCTAATAAACTATTGACAGCGAAGCACTTTCAGGTATCCTGTGAACACCTCCAGATTTGCCACCGTGGAAACAAATATTCTTGGACAACAAAGGCAACCGAAGAGCTTCTGGATGCCCAACTAACTGCACAAGCTCATCCCTTAACATAAATATTGTTCTGAGACTCTAACATGCAAAAATTCAATGGGATTTACTTGCTCATCCTCTAAATCTCAGGTTAATTTCATTTTGACCACCTCCACCCTTGGCTTAAAACCCAAGACAGAGTGCTACAACAACCTTCAGATGAACTCACTTTCAACTCACAAGCTGAGAGCGAGGAAACACAGTCCTGCAGGTCATAAGCCTTCCCTCAGCAAACAACACCCAGCAAGATGCAGGTCATCCAATTCAGAGCAATAATTCCCACCCCAGGAGGTCAGAGACACTGCACACAACTCCCAACGGTGGTATGCGGGAACACGCAGCCAACTGCAACAAGCAGGGAGTTATCTCAGGGAAAACATGGTGTTTTGAAAGCAAAACAGGCAACAGCTTCCACTCACAGGCTTTGGTTAAAGCAGCTGCTATTTGATTTTTAAACTCACACCTATATATAGTTACAGTAAGTGAACATGTCTGTTGATATTTGTGTTATGCAAAAGTCACTCTAATTATTAACTACAGCTCTACAGCCTATGGTGCCTTCTCCAAAGAGCCTGCAGGAACATCTCTACTACCATTAACAGAAATACCAGTCTTGATCTCAAGGGGACCAGCTCTTTGCTGTCTGGGAGCAGCCAGAGCCCTGCACCCTGCAATGCTGCAGGAAGGAGACACAGGTTTGCAGCACAAGGGACTGTCCTGCTCCAGCTCCATCAGTCACTGCCTCCACCTGCACCTGACACACATGAAAATAAGCACACGAACCCACTGCCACCACCAGTCTTCTGGACTTTAATTAAGCAGAAAGAAACAGGCTAAAACTCTACAGGGAAAAGCTGCCTGCTGGCTTGCTTCTTACACCAAGTTGTTCCTCCAGCATCGGTCTGTCCCCTGCAAATTGCTTTTACATCTTGCTGTACAAAGTGTCTTCTTCTTCTTAGAGAGGCTGGAGGAACATCTCATAGGAATGATGACCAGATTTCACAATATGTGGTTTTGAAGACTGATGTTAAATTTGACACTGTAGCTCCAAAGTATTTGTGACTAACCACTAAATCAGCATGTGTAATGGATTCCTCTGAACATTTATAGCTAGCAGTTCCATTATGCTCTAATCTGGAAAACGTCTAAATGACTCTCCACAAAAATTAGACAGCAATATAAATGTCTTGATAAAAACAAGATTCCAGAGATACTCCACTTAACCACAGTGACTTCTAAAACATTATGCCTAGTGTAATAACATCCATTAGAGTGCAGTCATTTGCTATTTGATTTTTAAACCCATGCTTCAAGACATCAATCAAGAGAGCATCGAGTCTATGTGAAAAGTGAAACAATTAGGAATAAACCTCTAGGACAGTGCTAGGATCTGCAAGGAGCGTGAGTGGCAGCATAGGAGACGAGGAGCACCAAGAGGTTGCCTGGGAGCTGTGGAGGGAAGCTGCCTCTCTCTGCTGCCAAAGGGTAAGCTCAAAGTCATCCTGTGCTCCTGGATGCTCATCCCTGTGCATCACTTGAACGAAAACCCCTCAGTCTGTAGAAGAACAACACACTGTAAGAATTGTCTGCCCTTGTTCAGATTCAGCCTCTTCCTAAAGCTGTGATTTCCAAACTCTGAAGGTCTAGGGATAACACAGCTCCTGAGGGAGACGCACCACATCAGAGATCTTGTCTGCCCTCTCTTATGCAGAAAATTATGCCAGAAGGCGGCCTTTATGCAATCAAAACAACAATAAAAATAATACATACAAGAAGCAAAAGAGAAAAGTGTTACTGATTCATTCCATTTTCCCAGAAAAGCTTGAACTGTGTTTAAGTGGAGGACAAGTTGAAATTTTCCATTACGGGGGAAGGGGAGGGAAGAAGAAAGCTTTTTAGCTTTTTTTAAAGAGAGAAGGGGAAAAACCACTCAGGTTAGTGTTCAAGTACAGCACAATAAATTTTACCACAAAATCTCTGCTAGGCAGATACCCTGCTCCCAGCTGAAGGAGCAGTGGAGCTTGCAAAAAGGCTGCTCATTTAACACAAAAACTGTGTAGAAAATAAAAGGCCATAAGAGTATCCCAATCTTCAAGCAGGGAGAGAACAGACAGCTTTTTGACACTCCTTCCAGAAAGTTTTCCTCCAGTCTCCCTGCCTGTGGGGCACCTGTGGAGGGGGAACAGGCAGTGAGGAAGAGGTGGCTGGGATGTGACTGCTGCAGGTGACCCCAAAGAGCTCAACAGCACTCGCAGCCTGGAGTGATCTCAGCTTACTCTGCGCCAGCAACACAGGCGTCAGTCTAGACCAGGGACTTAAAATCACTTCACCACTACACCTTCCTGAGTAGTACTATGCACTCCTACACCACAACCAAGGATCAAAGCCAAGTGATTTCAGCACATCCCAGCCCTGCTACCTGCATTAAAGAGAAGGGTTTTGCTTTTGTCCTTAACAGAAAGGGATGTTTCATCTCTTTCAGCTGCTCAAGCAAAGCTGAAAAGCCAATTTCATTGCAAAATGAAAAGATGTCATCCACATGAGCTAAAAAGCCTGTCTTCTGCTCCTCCCTTCTCCAAACATCCAAGATTGGCTCCCACCAGCTATCACACTGCAGATTTTAGGATCACTTACTCTAGCACAGGTCATGCCCTTGGGACACAATGTTACTCTTCAGCTTCCATAAATCCTACGGTAACCTAAATCCAAAAGAAAGTACATCTCTCAAGTCCTGTAATAGAGCCCAACACAAATTTCCACAAATACAAAAAGTGAATGACTTCTGGTAGCCCAGAACTGCAATTCCTGCCTTTGTATTGCATCTCAGATGCCTGCTTCTCCTTTCCATAGAAAATTAAGTAAAATTACTCTGCTGTAATCAAAATGATTAGCTGTGCTTTAAAAGATAAAGTCCTAGACAGGCAAGCCAGTTCTAAATGCTCATGTGTCCACTGACTTCTTTCTGCCGAGTATTTGGTAGGAGGAGATGAGGTATTGAGAACACCCCAAAGCTGTTCTCAATAAGGAAATAGGTTCTTGGGAAGCTGAATACATGCAAGTCACAGAAAAGCCTTTTGGTAACACCTGCTGCCAAAAAAGAGCAACTCATTTCACAGACTGTGTTATCTTCTCTTGATGATCAGATTTCAGCTTGAGTGGCCATCATAATGAGATGCCAGACCTCAAGTTTAACCAACCTAACCTCTATTATAAACAACTAAAAGTACTGGGACTCTAACATGTACTGAGACATACAAACATCCTTAAAAAGAGTTTTAATCACAAGAGTAAAGAGACCAGAATATCACTTATCGTGATGGACCATTTTATAAGACATTAAGTATTTTTCCTGTAAGGGAAAAAATTAAATATGGTACTGCACTTTATACCCATACCTCTTCTATGAATACACAGGTTTATTGCAGGAAGCAATTCACCTTCCTGACATCAGATGATACACGAGGAAAAGCAGAAGCAAAATTGTCCTGCTAATTCCAGAAAAATAACATAACATGAGGGGAAAAACAAACCCAACCCTTTAGACAAGAAACAAGAGAGCCTTAGATTCCTTAAAAAAGCCTATAATTGCAATTTCCAAAGTACAGTTAATTTGTAACATTTAATACACAACTTGTCATCAGCCTTAAACCTCAATTTCCAGACTCAGCTGTACCTAGGAGAGCAGCAGGATGGGCTGAGCACATAACCAAATCCTCCAGCACAACTGCTGAGCCTCCACAGCTGAGCCAGAGAATCTGCTTATATATTTTACAAATAACTGGATCATTCCATAATCTAGGCTCTGAGAAATTTTTATCTCACCATGAGCTCAGTTATTCTTAAGTCCTTTCTGTGTTTTTTTCTAGGCTGCCTGATACACTGACCAATTTTATGAAAAGGATTGGCTGACGGGAGGTCTGGATTCAGGTCAAAGAAAGTTGGCCTTTTTACTGTGCTCTTTCAGATGCTGATGGAAAAGAGATCTAAAACCCCCATTTTCACCTATACCCTCAAACAAAACTGCCCAGGAAAGGCATCTCTTCCTACAGCCTTCTCCTGCAGAGGCCTGGCAACACAAGAGTCAGAAACAGCTACTGCTTTTGGTTCTCCAGGTCCCCAACCCAAGCCCAATATACCAGCCAAGACGGACAACATCACATGGACGCACCAACTTACCCAAGCTGCTTCCCCAGGTCTTTGGGTCCTGTAACAGGGAATCTCAACTTTCACTTGTCTCAGCAAGACACTAGACCCTGCATCCTCTGCTCGTCTTGGTGCACACACAGCTGCAGCACTGACCAATCCCAAGGTACAAGACAACAAGAATTACAGCAAGGGAAAACTGGCATCCCAAACAACAGCAAAGACACATGGAATCCCAAGTCTGCAGAGCACAAAACTTCACCACTCCAGGGCAACAAAAGGTGCTGACACCATTACTGATCCCTATTCTGAAAAGCCCTGAGCAATAAATTTAAACACTTTGACTCTATGCTTAAGCAACATATTTAAGTAGTTCTGTTAACACAACAGAGTTCAGGCCTGACAAGACATAGTTTGTGTGCCTCTTAAACCTAGTGATGCACAACCTCCTTCTGATCCCATCTCCAGAAATACCAGCACCATTACACGCCTTCACTTAAATGTCCCAATAAATAAATTTAAAAATATTTATGGCAGATTTTTCAAAAAGCCATATTGTACCAAACCCCATGCCAAATGCACTTAGCCATGCTCACAAAGATAGTTACTAACACATTTTCATCCTTGCAAGCAACAAAGAGCTCAGTAATTCCAAACACAGGGCAACGCTAACATATTTCCTGTGCAGTATTTTCTGCTGACTGTATTTCTAGCAAAATTGTAATTTCTTCTTGCACATGGTAGCATGTTAACTATGCCACAAAATATTGGGTGGTAAAGCAGCTTGCAGAACTGTTCCCCAGTCAAAACTCACCCCTAGCCACTGCCCTCTTGCTCAGCTGTTCTGCATCAGTGCTAGGAACTGTGAGCTCCAATCTCCAGCAGATATTATCAGCACTACCCCATAAATCTAACTCAGTGAGGAAGTTGTCTCTATCCATAAAATTCTGAGAGTGCTCATATTCCAACCCAGAACACTACTGATATCCAAAATGCAACTATCAGCATGGAAAGTGAGGCAGTAGAAGGCTGGCTCATCTCAGGATAAGCAGCTGCAGGTGCAACTACTCTTTCATTTGTTTTATGCCTCTTCTCCGGAAACGGGATGAAAAAAGGCTTTCATAACTCTGCTTTGCAAAATCCATTAGTTATGTTTACGGGCTCACATGGGGTCTATCTGAAGAAGGGTTGACTTAAACGGCAATACAGGATAGTTCTGCAAATTAACAGAGTTAAAGAGATACAATGAACTGACTTACGAAGGAAGTCTTGTATGAACTTACTGAAGGTTCTCCTAGGTCTCTGCTACCACTGTGCGTTCTGATGGTCTAGTCCCCTCCACTCTGAGCAGCTGCAGCCTTGACAGCCACCAGACAAAGCAATAGCTTAAAGCACAGCAATTTCATCCCTACTGACTTTGGTCAGGACACCTGGTGTCAGATACCCAAAGTCTCCTGTTCAAAAGGCAGGTCCTGGCTTTTTTCACTAAACCCTTCTATAATTCAGAGCATCAGGTTCACAAACACACTTTTAGGGCATGATTAGATCTTACTTTAGGACAAATGTACCAGGCTTAGGATCTTCCTAAGTTGCTCCTTTCAAAGAGCAGAGTTGTACACTGCTTCATCCATGAAAAGGGGAGAAAACAAGATCATGCAAGAGCTCTGGCCTAGAAGCACGGAGTGGTGTGACCCCATGTCATAGGTTAGCAAGCATAGTCCTGGAAGGGATGTCCTTGCTAAAGGGTGCTTACAGTTTCCTCTGGGAACTGACAGAACCTATCAGCTGGCCAGTTTGAATATGGACAATTCTCTAAGCCACTTAAAGTTGTGATCACCTCTGTTATCCACATTTAAGAATAGGCAAACTCCCCATCCAAGCTCTCTCTCATTTCTGGTGCTGGGACAGGTGGCTGCGGGCCCCGTGTGGGGGCCAGCGGGCCCGGCCAGGCCCTGCTTGGGCCAGGCCGGGCCGGGCCACGGCCATCCTGGGTCGATGGACCTGTTCCAGTCGTGGAACCCCCCCCCACTGCCTTGCCGTGGGCAGCCGGGCAGCCGGAGCAGCTCGGCTCTCCCCCCTCTCCACTGTGATAAGAAACATTCAACATTCCAGCTGCAAAGCTGCAAGGCCGAGGTGAGAGTAACCCTTTTATTGCTGTGAAGAGCTGAAAACCTGAGGGAAGGGAGAGAGGAGATGCTTAAAGCTGAAATTCTGTTGTGAAGCTATGATATATCAGAGTATCCTGTTGTAATTTCATGAAGATATGGGGGGTGGAGTGTTCAACTCGTAAGCAAAAGCACCTGCGCTGAGATAGGCAGATGCTGACGCAGCTGTAATTTCATGAGAAGTTTGGACAGGGAGAGATGAACCAGATGAGGACTTTTGCTCCAAATGGGAAAGGAGAAAGCCTCAGTCCCTAGAGATGCTCCCAGAGATAGTCCTAAAGATGAAGATGATGAAGACCCTTTGCTCCCAGGGAAGGAGAAGGGCCTCTGTTTTTGTTTCTGAACGGCTCGACCTTAAAATTGTACCCCAAAAAACTTCAAGAGTGGACCCTCGAAAGCAGTTGCGGGAAAAGCTGCAAGTCAGGGGAAAGGACTCACACGCAGGCAGAGAGACTCCTCTTCCTAAATGGACTGAACGATATTTGGAAGTGGGCGGCTGTCTCGTTGTGATAATGTTCTCATAGCATGAGCAAGAAGAGACTTCTCTTTCTAAATGGACTGAACAAGGTTATTATGGAAGTGGTAAACAGACTGAACATCTTAAGGGTTGTCTTTTCACATTGTCAGTGGGAGAAGGGAGGAAGGTGGGGGGAGGAGGAGAGTTCTGAAGGTGGTATTTTTTTTTTTTTTCTTCTTTTAGGTCTGTTAATAAACTTCTTTATATTCTTTCAAGTTTGGTGCCTGTTTTGCATTTCTCCTAATTCTTATCTCACAGCAGATAAACAGTAATGAGTATTTTGGACCAAACCACTACACCCCACACCAGCAGCCATGTGGACAGGGAGCTTCCCTCTTCCCTTCCTGGGAAAGGAAGGAAGGCCACAACCCTCCCAGGACACCAGCACATACATGGCAGGCTGGAGTCACCTGTCACTACAGCACATTGGTTTTATACTTGAACACTACAGCTTTCCTAAATTCAAACTGAACACAAATATTTCCAGCACTTCTACCTAGGACTAGTCACATATAGGCAGCAAAGCTACTACATGCAGTCAGCCCAGGAAATCCAACATCCTTTATGCTATGTACAGATGGAAAGATATCCTCATGCAAAGAGCTGAATTACACAGACAAGGCAGTGGCTGAGAGGAGATGACAGACGTGGTGATGAAGACAGGACTCATCCCAGGTGTAATGTCCTGGCTTCTCAAATCCCACTCTCATGTTCATGTACCACTTTTCTTTCATGCAGACCAGAATCAAGCATACAGACCCCAACAGCAGCATGCCACCTGAAGGACAAACAACTGACCCTTATAGTTAGCTTTATTTGAAAGCAAAAATTCTACCCCACATTTTATTGACCTAAAGACTTAAAGTTACTGGAAATCACCAAAGTAAAAAACCCCAAACCTACTGAAGTTTTGGCTAAAGATGTGCACTTAGGAAAAGAGAAAATGGGGCGACTATGCCAACACAAGCTTTTTCTCTTACCAGAGACTGACTTGCAGCACACAAGAATTAAAGGAGTAAAGACTAATTTATGCCGCTTATGTTTTTGCAAGTCACTCAGCTACCATTCAGCAGGCACATTCTGTTGTGTCTGACAATTCCTTCTCCCTTCTCCCACCACTTCTACCACTGTTCTGATTAGATCCAATACCCCACAGAAAAACAAACAGCTCTGTGAAAGGAAGAAGCCACACAGCCATCTTTCTCCCTTTCTATAGTTGGTGGAATTAGTTCCAGGAGGAACAAAAACAAAAACAAAAACTGCTGCTCTTCTGAAAGTGTTGCAGGCACAAATGCCTCCTCCCACCTCCGGCCCTATTTAATTCCTCCATGGGGAGGAGAACCCCCACAGCACCTTCACCATCAAGATAAGTTAACTGCTGGCAAAAAATGATAAAGTTAGTACCTGGGAGATTTTGCTTAAGCAGGACATAAGCTTATTCCAAATAACTTTCTCTGAACCCACAACAAAAAAAACTTGCAACCTCAGAATGGCTTGGGATTGGTCCAGGGACTAACTTTCCCACAGGCAGAAGGAAATGCTCTCCCCTGAAATGCTCTACCCTGAAAATGAACTCTTGAAAGCAGTTTCTCTGGCTCTGACCAAGGAAACATGGTTTTGCTTAACAGGGGGGTTAAAATAGTTGCTTTCTGTGAACCCAAAGAAGGCTGGAGAAAATAATCAGTGGCAGAGAGTGTTTTAGTCACTTGATTTGGGCGTCTGCTGAAGGATCTTACAGTTCAAACAGCACTCTGAATGAGCAGATTGCCATTGCTGGGAGCCTTGCAGTGTTTTAACTTAGCCAACAAAATGGAGTTATGGTACAATTGATCTTTCAGCTACTTGGACCTCTAAGAGCATCAAAACTTCACAATCCTTTTGATTACGGGAAATTAGGAGCATTTGCTACAAGGATCTCATGAAAGGCATACTCTTCTTCATGCCTTTATGGAGATGTGCAAAATCATTTATGCTGCAAGATTATTTCCCTCGTAGCTGCATATATTTAGTTATATTACATCAAAAGTTTGGCTCCTTCAGAGTTGGATAAGCAGCTGAGAAGCAAGAAGTAACATGATTTGAGCCTCACCCCTAATGGATCTTATGATTTATAGGCCTCTAAAGACTAATGATTTTTTTCAAGACTAAAAAAGAGGAGATTTCACTCAAAGCTGTATATAATAGTTTAAATGGATTCTGGTTTTAAAAGCATGAACAGCTGAGAAAGAAGACTAAAGTCGGGGAAGAAGAAAAAAAGCTGGTCCTAATTGCCACTTACTCAGAAACATTATCTTGTTATATGCATATATTCACTATCCACCCAGATATACAGGAGTGGATGGAAAAGGCAACAGCAAATTAAGTGTTTAGACTTTCTACTTCCACAAAGCCCACCACAGTCGATGTTAAACACAGGTCCCACCCAATGAAAACATATTAAAGGAATTCTACATTGGCTGTTTACATCAGCAATATGAACTTAGATGCAAAAGAATAGGTTGCTTTGGCTTCTTAGTCTCACATTAGCAAATGCAATTATCTTTCATTAATTTTACAGTGTTCACAGTAGAAATTAAATCATTTCTTCATGTCTAAGAAAAACCTTACTGTGTTAATTATTCATAAATACCAAAGTCTCCTACTTATTACTCACCACAAATGTGATTAGTTTCAATAACGCCTGAATAATTCGGTGCTACCCTATTAGTCCGAGAACACAGTGTACAATTGCCAGCATCAGCAAGTCAATCACAAACAATAATCCACGCTTGCCAGATGCCAAGGAAAAAGAAGAGGAGGAAGAGGAAGGCAGAAATGGCACTACCCCACCTCCCCCCACTCCAGTCACCATGCTGCCTCCATCATCCCATAGAAAACGAGCGTCCCACATCTCCTGTTCTGGTTGGCTTTGCTTCCATCCAAGATGCTGCAGACTCAGACAGGCACTGTTCAGGCAAGCATTCCATCCCCAAACCGGGAGCAAGGAACCAGGCTCCCGAGGGACAAAGGCAGCAGGTGGGGATGCTCCACCCCTTTGCTTCCCTGCACATTCACATCTGGGCAGGCAGCTATCCAGCAATGGGAATTAACTGATTGAGAAGGGAAAGCAAGATTAATCCTCAAAAGTATATAATAAGCCTACAAGGGTAATTTCAAAAATGGATGAGGGCTGCTCGCCCACAGTAATCCCTGCAGAGTGAAACAAAGCCCGGGCACAATTGCTGCAGCAAAGTGGTTAAAAAAGGAATTACCCCGAGCTTTGCAACTTGGCCGCTTGGCTGCTCAACAGGTTGAGCCTTATGGGAGGGGAAGAGATGACTGAAAAGTTACTGCAGGAATAAAATAAGGTGAATATGCTGGAGTTAGAAGTTTCTGTATTCTTTCTTCAGTAATTTAAAAAAAATAAACCTGGCCACATCACCAAAATCTCTTAGATTGCACCCAATCACAGAAACCTATATACATATTTTTTTCCATAATAATGTCAAGAAAACCTCTGACACAAGGTTCATTTGATATGGGTTCCATCCAGTCCAGTGGTCCTGCCCTTGGCATGGCACCCAGAGGCATCCTGGACCCTGCTGCACTTCCCAAAGCCACTGTCTTCTCAGAAAGACCCATTCCAACATCCCATTTTCAGCCACATATTAATTATTTTTGCTTTCTAGCAAGTTATGTGAGCTAATTTGGGCCAATGCCATACAGAAATGCTGCTTTTATTATTACAGTTGTGGAGAAAGTAAATTAATGCAAAGGATTCCACACAGAGGCCTAATCCATTTAAGGTAAATCAATGCATCGCACATTTAAATTGCTCTGCTTTCCTTCAGAAAAGTACATTGAAGTGATTCATTAGGCACTGAACTGTTCACAGAAATAGACCAGTTCTCTTAGGCATGCCAATGCATCTCTGCTAGTTAAATTTAAAAAGCAGTCAAATCTACTAATAAGTCCTTTTTGCTGACATTTACATCAGTAGAGAACATGATTCCTGAAAATTCAGATTAAATAAATGAAGCACAAATTAATCTCAGTTAATATGTCTCAGGACCAACGCTCGACTTGTTAAACTTAAAAATCTGTCTTTTAATAAAAATAACTTACTGGTAATGCCTGACTTCCAAGTGCCTTCGATAACCATTATTAAAGGTTATAAAGTTATCAAGAGGGATCATGAGGTACAAGCTGTTTTTATACAGTTGAACCATTTATTTATAGTTTAACTTAAATATTTATAAATTGTAAAAGAAAAATTAGCAGAAAGGTACCTTTTTAATAAAAAGTGATCATGTCTTAGTACAACAGCACCATGAAACAGTGTTCAAATTTCCACTCTCTTCTTTAGGGAGAACCAACTCAGATAGTATATGGAATAAACAATTCAAGGTATAACACCTGTGCCTCATTTCTTTTTCTACTGCAATCAGTGGGGTTTATTTCTGCAACAATGAATGCCTTCTCTATACCCACAAAAAATTCTCCAAATTTAAAGTAAAAGGCAGTAGGAAACATATACTTCTAAATAACAAGAAGTCAATTTGCACTTTGTTAAAGACTTAGAGGAGAACTGAAGAGACCTAATATGGAAAATGATTTTTTAATCCCTTTAAGAAGTCCAACACTTTATCTGCAAAACGAGCATTACCAATTTAGAGAGCTTTACAAGTCCTATAGTCCATGAACTTAAGTTTATAACCAAGCCTTTCAAGGTTAGGCCTTGTAATGGGATTAGGTGAAGGAAACACTTGTATTTATGAAAATAATCCCTGCCCTTCCCCTCAAAACCCCTTTTTTACTCTGTAGGCTGGTCCACTACTTCTACTGCTTTGGTCTCACCAGGTGCCATGCAGGAAAATTCAGCTGCTGCAGCTGCACGTTTCTAGGTGGCAAGATAATATTCAGTGCAAATCCCATCCTGCAGCCACCAGGCCAAAACAAGCACAGTCATTAGGAAATCTTGCTGACAAATGAAGTGACTCAGAGTCACTCAGGCCTGGCGGCATCTCTGCAAAAGCTCTGGGTTTTGGCTGGGTTTTCTTTGTGGTTTGGTGGTGGTTTTCTTGATGTTTTTGTTTTTTGGGGTTTTTTTTCCTTTATAATTGTTGCCTAATTTTTCCCAGGGAGTTTCAGTGATGTGTATTTCAAGGGCAGGCAGGCACCCTCTTGGTGCTCTGGCCAGAAACCAAGTTACAGCAGGTCACCCCATCTGCTCTCTCACAGCCTCCAGCTCAGCCGTGCTGGTTCCCTCTCTCCCTGAGCAATCCCCCAGGCTTCACCCCCAAAGCAGCAGCACTAGGGGACTCTATCCTCGGAAATGGTGTCTGCTCCACCAGCTCCAGAGGTTTTAAATTGTTCACCTCCTGCCACAGCCTCCATTATCCACCCAAAGTCTTGGGACACCATGGGACCCTGAAGCATCTTTTCTGCCTACAAGGGGTTTAGTGCTGATTTATGGGGCTTAACTATTCCCCAAATTCCACCACTACAGGTGAAACACAGAGATCATCCACTTGTGCAGCCATTTATCACCTCTGCAATAGGGAGAGGCACACTAAACAGCTGCTAAGAAGCAAATCCTTCAAATAAATTACTTTTCTCTCCCTAGCAGTGCTACATGACTGTTTTCCCCCTCCACACCAAAGCAGTTTACTGGGAAACTGTTATCAACACCTTTGTAGCTACGTACACACAGCACCATGAGGAAAACTAAGTGTGAGGAAAACTAAACTAACCCCACCTCAGTCAGACCCAGTACTGCAGACCTCAAAGTAGATGACTCCACTTTCATGAGCATGCGGATTAATCTGTTCAGCCAACAGAGACACGCACAGTAAGCATTTCCAGTTTGCTGGGAAATCCTTTAACACAACTTTTTTTTCAGATTTTTTGTAAGACTCAACTTGGAAGGGTTTCACTAACACACAGGGACAAGATAAGAACACCCATGCATATTGCCAGCAGCTTCTGCCCCACATCACAACAACCTGGTGCCAACATCAGGCCTCCCAAAAGCCAGCAGGCACCAACCTGGTCCAACAGGCGAGTACCAGCAGCATGAAGTTTCTTCCAATCTCAGACTTTCTGGCTCCAGAGGCAGTACTACAAGCTTGTTCATCTTTCAACAGGGAACATCTCCTTCCTTTAATGCTACCCAGGAGGAACATCAAATACAGCCCAACCTTTAACCACAAACACATCTCTCACCCAACGAGGGGACAAAGCCATGACACCACTTAAGAACGCTGGTACCTGTATTTGCTCCCATGTCTCATTACATTTTCCTGTCTAACCTCAAGGCCTTTTGTTTCTTGCAATGGTGCCACTGGATTTACTGCTACAGACAACTTCGGTAGACACTTCCCATAATAATTAGCTAGAGTTGAGAGAAATCTCAGTACTGTGATGCACAGTTACTTTGGATGCTGCCTCCGTTCAGTGTGCCAAAAGCTTTGAGGCTTCCAGAATCAATCAAGTGACCCAAGTCAGTCACTCATTACTAGGAAAAGGCACATTTCTCCTTTCTCACCACTGGTGCCAAGAAGCTGAGACAATTCCCTCCTTTCTGCCACCACCATCGGCCCATTCCACTGACCTCCCAAGCGTCAAATCCAGAGCACTGAAAGCATCAACTTTGCCTATACCTTCCCCCTTCCCTCTCCTGTGATTTCTGGATGCTGCAGCGTTGAGTAGGGCTGATGGAACAGGAAACAAACAGGAACAGGAGCATACAGAACATGCACTCCAATAGGATCCAAGGAGAGAAACCCAAAAATCCCTCCCCTCACATCCAGAGAACCATGTTCCTCCAGAGGAAGAAAGAACCAAAGAAGGAGAAGATCTGTTTACCTGCTTAGTACTTATTAAGGAGCACGAGCCACCATTACAAAGGAAAGGAAGTTTTGAGAACCTACATGCTCATAGACAGGAAAGCACCACTGTGTTAAATCCATCTCAGGATTGTGTAAAGCACAACAGCCATCCTGAGCATTTCTACTGCTCCAGTGAAGGAATCTGCACTCCAAACCTGCAATTCCCAGAGAAAGCAGAGGCAGACTACTAATGGAATTAAGAGCAGATACTGCAGGATGACTGCTGCAGGCAGCAAGGTTCTTCATCTGTACACCCTCCAGGCTGATCCCATCAGATCCTACCACAGAGATGCTCTGTACCTGCTGCTGAGCATTGCATGGTCCAGGACAGAGTTTTCTCCAGACTAACAAAGACTCAACTTTTAAACAAAACAAAAGGCCCCCAGCAACCAGCCCAGGTAACCAGTAATCTGACAAGTAAACTCGCCATGCCTGAAAAGGCAAACATCTGTGCAAAGTAATCACACACAGGTGCAAGCTAAAAGGTTTGATGGAACATTTGGGTATTTCCAGACAAGGCTACACAGCCCCAGGACAGTAGCTATAGACTGCTTTATGCAGCTGCCAAGGAGTTCAAATCACTCTTACAACAGGTCTCACTTTTCAATCATCTCAACTATAAATGCAGGAATTCCCACCCTTGTCAAGCCAAGATTCGCTTGAGAAAATTCTCTGTTCCTGATTGAATCCTTCTCCCTGACCTCACAATGCTCCCCAAACGGGCTGTGCACTCCTCCAAGTTGCTTCCCCTTCTCTCAAGATTTGCACACCAGGGCCATGACTTCCTTCCCTTCCCACCAGCACACATGACCCAGGATGGTCAGGCCTTTCCCTAAAAACCTCAGTTCAGGAATGGCCAGGCTGACTCCACTTGGAACTAGCACAGCTTCCCTTCTTAGACACCCTTAACCTACACCTACTGCTGCTCTGAAAGCAGCTTTTATCTGCCCAGAAAGGGCTTAGAATTTCTGTCTGTTACTGGCAGTAAGTAGATGTGCTAATTAACTAGTTGTCAGCTGAACACTGCTAAATTGAGAATGCAAACTAAAATTAAAGACAAGGTATTAAAATGGGCAGAAAGACTTGAAAGGACTATTGTTCATTTAAGAACTTCTCTTCTTGTATTTTTTAAACATTTAGAAGCTGCAGTCCAAATAATTGCTTGTCAAAACATTTTTTTGGAGAATAACTGTAGCTATTCAGCAAGCTGTGTAATTAGGTTATTAAAAGTATAATATCATTTTGAAGGCTTTGAGAGAGTAGACCTCTACCTAACACAAAATCATCACAGCTTCATTTTCCTCCCTCTCTCTGGGCTTCAATCCCAAGTCATATGTCCTAGCGACCTCTCAGAAGTCAGCTGTGACAATGTACATTGTTTGCAGAATGAGGAACCATTGCTCTCAACTCCTCAGCAGGTACATGCACCACTTCCATTCCAACTCAGGAAAGCATGTCTAGTATCCAACAAAGGAAAAAAAAAATACAAAGCCAAAAGCTGCAGGCAAAATCCCAGTTCTCCAAGCCTGATGTTCCCTTCCCCCTCAGGTGCGGGGTTCAGGACAAGGAGCCTCACATTTTTCTGGAGGGCACAGCTAAGACCAAGCACAGACAGACCTGTCTCTGGGAAAGGAAGGAAATCCCTGACCCACAGCTACAGCTTTGCAGGCCAGGCCCATCTCTGGGGAAAGAGAAACATGTATCACTGGAAGCTGTACAGAGAAACAGAGCACATGTTACGCCATTTCCATTTCTGCTGACAAACAACATTATTTATAGGACAGGTAAAATAAACTACATAGCCTGCAAGGCTCAGCAACCTGAAACCGGGAAGCTAATACACCCAGTGGGCAAGGAATTGGTCCTGATGTTAGCAAATGGGATGTCACAAAAATTAGACAATTAAAATTTAAAGCAGTAGGGAAGACAAAAGAGCAGGAATCACAGTAGCCAAGTCTGATGAGGAGCTGCTCCTTGGGTACAGGATTATAATGATGCTAAGCATTTTCCTACTAGATGGCAGTGTAGTGTCACACTATATAAAAGGAATTCTAGAAAGAAATTGCTTTGTATTTCAAGTGAATCTGTGCTTAGACTTGACTTCAGATAGCATCATATATAACAGCAGCCTCTTTGTAAAGGGACCTGCCATTAGTCTCACAGTGCAACAGGAGCGATACTCTAATTTCTAATTTCCCACAAAATAAGGGGAAAAGACACTGAAACCCTGAGCAGTTCTGCTACACAGTACAGCTGCATGCACAGCCACAGACAAGCTCCTCAGTCTGTTACAACCGAAGGTAGGCTCTGATCAAAGAGCTCTGGGCGCAGAGGAAGGACATCGTCACTGCTCAGGGGGAAAAACCATCTGGGCTTCTGAAAAGCAGGGGCAGCTTTTAGGCAATCCCCTCGCTATGGTCAGTGCGGTTTTGGCAACTTCAAAGGAAGGTCCAGGGATGAAGAGAGAGCAGTGCCACTAAAATTTAAAATGCAAACACAAAATAATCAAGGTTAGGGCTAAAGAACAATGCAAATATTTACAGGTAACTCAGCCATAACGGTAACCTTTACTTTGCAAGGCCGCCATCTGCATAAGCCAAACTTCAGGTACCAAGAAGACACGGTGGCTCACCAACACTCCCAAAATCAACACTCATTCTTGGCGTACACAGGAGCTGTAGGAGTTCTGTACAGCCAAAGATAGAAAAGCTCTAGGGGAAGCAGCCGAAACACCCTCTCTCCTGCGAGAGCCGCTCCGGGGGTCTCCGAGCTGCGAGGCTGCCAGGCCTGTTCCTGTGTCACCGGGCTCATCACCCCCGGGCTCTCCCCACCAGCGGTCACAATCGCGACAGCCAGCGGGACATCACTTCCATCACCTCCTGCCGGCGGAGCGGGGCAGGTTTTGCTCGCTCTGCAGACCTCGGGGCACGCAGCACCCACCGCGGTGGCCCCGGACCGGTGCGGCTTCCGGAGGCGTCACCCGCTCCGTGCCGGGATGATCGGGTCGCGCTCCCCGCTCCCTCCTCCTCCCGCCGCCGCAGCATCCCCGCCACCGCTGCGCCCCGCGGGCCATCGCCCGCCCCGAAACCGCCGCAGACCGGGGGTCCACGGGGAGCCCCCCGGGACACGGCCTCACCTGGAGGGCCGCAGCCGCACCTCCTTCTTGCTGTCCACCACGGAGGGCACGCAATTGGTGAGCTCGGTCCAGTCAGCGTGCAGCCCGCAGCTCCAGCCGGTGGAGAAGCGGGAAAAGAGCCAGGTCTCCCGCTTGCCGGGCCGGTGGCAGGTGCACTTCTTCTGCCCGGCACGGCACTCGCAGGGCTGCTCCAGCTGAATATTGCGGACCAGGTGCCGCCCGAAGGTGGTGCCGCCCGTCTTCTGGATGTGCAGGAACACGATCAGGTCGTCCCCCTTGATGTTGAAGTCCACCCGCCGCAGCAAGTCGCTGGCGGAGAAATTGAAACGGGGAACGAAACGCGCCGGCGTCTCGTCTTCCGCCCGGTACGGGTCGGCGGCGGCAGCGGGGCTGAGGGCGCGGAGCCGCAAGAGCTGGCACTCGGTGCCCGGGCAGACGTACTGCAGCACGATCACAGCGAAGAGGAAGAGCATCACCAGCGCCAGCAGCACCTTGTGGGACCGGTCCTCCATCGTCGCCGGGAGCGCCGCGCATCGCCGCCGCCGTCGCCGCCACCCCCCC
>NW_024581101.1:397409-433847 GCF_017639235.1 Corvus kubaryi
TGTCCACGGCCCTTCCCGGCAGCCCCCGCGCCCGGCCCCGCCGTGCTCCTCTGCCCGCCCCGCCGCGGCCGCGCCCCCTCCCGGCACCGCCCCCCGCCAGGACCGCCCCGCGCGGCCGCTCCGTACCGGCACTGGCACCGGCACAGCACCGGCACCGCACCGGCACCGCGCCGGCACTGCCCCGCTCCGCGCGGCCGCTTCACACCGGCACCGAGAATGGGACCGGAATGGGACCGACACCGGTACGGGGACTGGCACCGCACCGGCACCGCACGAGCAGCGGGACTGGGACCGGCACCGCGCTCCACGCAGAGATCGGGACTGGCACCGCACCGGGACCGGCGCTTCCGCCGGCAACGGCCGCCACGCACACGGAGTGTACTCTGAGCGTGGCCGGCCCGGGGCGCACCGGGATGCTCCGTCCCCCCGTCCCCGTGCTGGACCGGGCGACGGCCTGAGGAGCGTCGCATCCTCGTCAGTGCGTGCGTGGCCCTGTGCCCGTCCTGCCCGCCCCAGTGCCCGCTGGCAGCACGTGGCGCAGGGCGGATGGTGCTGTTCCACAGGGAACATCCCAGTTAATGGCAGTGGTACGTCTGCGGTGTCACCATCCCACCCGTCCATCACACACACTCCCATCTCTGGGCACCGAGCTGTCCACTTTCTCTCCTCAGCTTACACTAACACCCAGTGTTTTGGTTTTGTTTTGGGGGTTTTTTTGGGTGGGGAGGTAGTGCATTAACTGTTTTTCTTGATGCCCCAAGTGGTTTCTGTTGATTCAGGTAGCAAATACCTGCGCTATCTCTGTCAGCATATTTCAAAACCTCTCTGCACAACGAGAGTGTTCTGTAAATAAAACAATAACAACAAGGACTCCATGGATTTATGTCTGATTACATGCCCGTGTATATTTATATGCAAATGATGTTTAGCCCTCCAGCTGCTGGCGGCTGTTCAATGAGGCCTGTGGGTGGGAGCACAGGGGTGCTCACCCCATGTTCACCCGGTGCCATTCCACAGGGACACCCACCCGCCACGTGCCGAGACCTGGCACAACACAGCCAGGGAGCCTGAGGCTTTCCTTTCCCTCTTGTTGCAACTGATGTTGTGGCAATTAATGCCTTTGAGAACTGCAGCCTTGCAAGAAAAAAGCAATTAAAAAAAAAAGGGGTTATGGCTAAAGGAGGTTTTCACCCCATCCTCAGGGTCCTGTCCGTCATGGAAAAGCAGCCAGGGCAGGACCAAGGGTTTGGCCACCCCCAGCAGATGTGCTCCAACATTTAACGTTCCACAGAGGTGCTGCATTTCAGAAACTCCCAATCTCAGGTAAGGCTGGAAATATCTGAGCTTCTCCTTCCCCTCCCCACCGCAGCACCTTAGCTTTTGCTTCCCTGTCCCTTGTGATGCCTCTGTTTCTCTGCCTGGCCAATCAGCCTAGAGTAGAATTTTCTACTCCAGGGTTAATAGAATATGTAGAATATGCACAGCAGGCAGCAAAGAAAATAATTTGTAAACACTCTCCCAGACCTTTATTTGTCATTAAAAAAAAAAAAAAGGCTTGCCTCCTTTTTCCTTCCTCTCAAGCAATTCTCTCTAAATAATTTCAGCAAGTATATGTGGTGTTTGGAGGTGATGTCTTTATGGTTTTAATCCTTGAGCAACCTCTCCTGTCTTTCCTATTTTTTCCAGTTGTCTGTAATATTTTGAAAACATTTACACTCACAAAATAGGCAATTTTATCGCAAAGATTCCAGGCATCAGAACTACTGAGTTCATTTGCTTCCATTTTTATCTCCAAAATGAATGGATTGCACCATTTAATGAAAACTCTGTGTTCTGAAATTCAAGCCTTAAAATTATAAAAATGTTTCCGTGCTTTATATCCATCACTCTGCCACAGTCATTCATATAAAAAAAAATGTTTGCCCCCAGTTTTATTTATTTTACTTTATGAAATAACAAAGATGTGTGGTGGGTTAAAACCGATCCTGAATGCTAATACCTGGGAATTAAACGGTGAGAGTAACAACGGCCTAATGTCTACACTAACTTAATATATACTATAAAAGATATGATACATACTGGGTTGGTGTTCCCAGTAGAGCCATTATTTTGGAATGGGCTAAACAAGCAATGATCATCCTTTCAGTAATGAGTGATGGTCTCCAGTCTGCTGCCTTCTCATTCACGATATGTAAATGATGCTCTTGAGCTTTGATCCAGGGACCCAAAACGTTTGGTTAGGCGCTAAAGAAATAAAAATTGCCCCGAACTAGATAAAAGTAGGACAGAGCAGAGCTGTTAAAGTTTCACAACATGGACAAGATTCGATGGCTGATGGTGCAGCTGGTTTAAGTTAAGAGGTCAAGCAAAAACGCTGAGCGCTTAGTAACATCAGTGAAAAAAATCTCCACCTCCTTCTCCACACACAGCATCCCCAGAGACCCCAAACACACGATCCCTGTTCCCACTCCCCACACACGACCCTTTTCTGCTGGCACAGGGGATCCCCTCACCCCATGTCTCAGTGCATGGTCATGTCCAGATGAGCACATGGGTACGGTCACTGCTCCTCTTCTCTCCCACCTACAAGTGTCCTCTGCCACTGGCTGGTCTCTTCTGCACCCACCCTGTCAGCAGCTGCCTCTTTCCAATACAACACGGCCAAGCTGAGCTGGTGAAGGATCTCATTTTGGGCTGATACTGTCTTATTACCCACGGGAATGTTCAGAAAATCAGGGGTTTGTTATGCAAAGGCACCGGGTGTTTGCCCAGAGACAGATCAATAAAACATCTTGTGCCTCAAGCCCTAAATTGATCTTCACTGCTTTAGAAAACTGTTGTTAGCTCATCAGTCGGGGCTGATTATCACATCCCTGTGTACTTCCTGAAAACCTTTGTTTCCACAGCATCTGAATTTAACCTCTGCTTTTGGCTGGCAAATGGTGACTGCTTGGCTCCAACAAAAAAACCCCCACACATCAGGTTTGAGATAAGCAGGCTCTTGGTGTGTAAAACAGAGCTTTACTATGCATTAAGGCCTCCAGCTTATTGAAAGGAGCAAGGTTTCATATCAGTTCAGCCTGAGTAGGTCCCAGTGTCCTCTGTTTGGCACAGGTAAGGGCAGGAGTGCAGCCAGCTTGAACCCCCTGGGCAGAGCAGCAGGACAGGACTGTTGCAGCCCTGGCCAGGGCTGGGGTAATCCCAGCTGCTGAGGCATCCACAGCTGCTGGGAGGATAAAGTCTTTTTCAGATGAGAGGGGAAACCTTATTTCCACAATAGCACAATTAGAATAACTTGATTAAAAGAAATGCAAATGAGCCATTAAGTTTGCTTTATCTCCTTGTAATGTGATTCATGATATAGTACCTGTGCAGGAAGGGGAAGAAGATAGATTAAATAAGTACAGAAAAGCCTCCTGTATTATGAAAATAGCATATTTATTAAAATAACAAACACAATCATCACCAGCCCAGCTGCTGCAGCTTTCCTTTATGGAATTGTCTATCTTGTCTACAATAGCTGATGGCTAAACAGGTTTGTGGCCAGGGCATTCAAAACCACTTTTCCCATCATTTGTTCTCAAAGTGATGAAGTGGATATTCCAGCCTTGTCCTCAACTGCCCCAAAAAGACCTCTCTCCCACCACTTCCATAAGATGTGCAAACCAACAACTTTGATAATTTTACTTCTCCTTTGAGACTGGGTAAAACTGGATTATGGAGTCAAAAGGTATCACCAGGAAACACAGCGTTGAAGACACCACTCTGCTCCCTGAGGAAACAAGTCTTGAAATGAGTGGAAAAGCACAGAGCAATGACATGGTCATTGCATGGGAGGAGGAGCAAGGTCAAGAGCAAGGAAATAACTGGGAAAGGACCAAAGAAATGCTGTGGTGGGATAGAGATGGAAGCCCTGCTAGCACCTCATAGAATAAGGTCCTTATCTAGAAAAAAGGTATGCAAATAACCGAAGACAAGGAGCAGTGGGGTGATGAGTAAAACTAACTAGAAAATGAGGCTTGATTATTCATGGACTTGACATATCAGAGAGGAGCTAATCAAAGGAATAATACAAGTTTGCATATTCTTTGTGATGTGGACATCAAAGCCTTGCTTCTTGTCACTATGGCATCACTGCTGCTCATTCCTAAAATCAAGCACACTTGATGCAAGTGTAAAGTCTTGCTCCGTATTAGGAGATGGGTCTTGGAGAGGCTGAGGTGTTCAAAAGAGCTCTGTTTTTTCCAGCTATTGAACTGATCTTGCCTTTATGTCTACTTATAGATCTTGCCTTCCTGAATACAAACATTGCCCAAAGTTCTTTGGGTATGTGGTAAACTGGGAGGCCTTTAAAAGCTTGAGCCAAAGACCTGGATACTCAAGGGACCCACCTTGCAAGATAATTGCAAGATATTCCCTTACAGTTTCATTTTGCTTCAGACTGATTGCTAAATAAACCTTATCAAAATGCCACATGGGAAGATGGACTTGGCAGGAGGTATTTGCACAGAACTTGCTGGGTGCAGGAAGCTTTCAGGAGTACCTCCTTCCCAACACATGGCATCAGAAACCTTCCGTCCAGGCTGCTCACTGCAGCAAATCTTGGATTTGCACCATCACTTGGAGCCAGACAGAAGGCAGGCTAGCTTTCAAGTTAGAACGTATCAGCAGTACTTCCATTCACATATAGATCTTGGTCCTGTGAAAGGTTTTAAAGGAGGACGTTATGTGGGACTGACACCTGGCCATGTACCAAGTGTCTGGGCAACAGCTGGAGGGTGAATAAATGATACTGCCCCATCACCACTGATTCTTTCCCAGCATGAAACTGGCTGAGAAACTGCTGAAACATCAAATTCCTTTTTGATGAGGACAGCCTGGGACAACTCCAGGGAGCAGGATCCATGGGGATAAAAGGGCTCTTTCAAGTCTGCCTCTGAATCAGTGGGAAAAGGAAGAAGTTGGGATCGCTCCTGCCACTGTTTGCTTGTCTGGATAATACAGTGATGGGTATATTAATACCATCTGGCATTAGATCCAAAGAGCAGCTAGGCATTGAAAGAGATTACTGGTGAGGTGTGTGAAGAACCCTCTTGGAGGTGCTTATGAGCAGATTAGGAGGAATTAGAAAGGGTGTGAGCCAACAAAGCCCAGGGCCGCAGACCATATGGTCCAAGGGACACTTTGTGCCCACTTTGAAGATATATAATGCAAAACTGGTGTATCTGATCTAGTTCAGTACCAAACCTGCAGCATTTGCCTGATTAAGGTAGGTAAGAGACTAAGATAATGTACAGTGGTCTTCCAAAGTGGTTTTACACTGAAGAAAAGGGCTGTTAAAAGACTCATACAAATATTTGTTGAATCTTCCTAAAACCCAGGGGGAAACCATTTCACACGGCCCTGAAAGAACAGTGAGAAAAGACATAATATTACCTCATGCTATCTCAATAGGTAGTCCTGTGTAGAGTGAAAGCAGTGGGATTTGGTCCAAAGGCATTCAAGACATCACCCTCCACAGTGAAATGATTCCAGTTTAACAACACTGGTTTTGAAATAGATTTAGTTAAACTAGTACCACCTTTTGCCCAGACACTCTTCAATCCTAGAGTAATTATTATCAATTTAACTTAATTTGGTGTCATTTTGTGCACAGACTGCATCTTGGATGATGTATAAATATTTGCTTGTTGAAATTGATGCTGAATTTGGGCAACACAGTGTTATGGAATTAACCTATGTGCTAGAGGATCAGATGCAGGAGCAAAAAAAAAAATCTCAGGAAGAGGTTTTAAATTTCAGATGACTTCATGCAATTACCTAGTTTTAAAATTAACAGAAGAAAAAATGAAGGTGAAATAAAAAGAATCTCAAATAATTACCAAATAATAATAATAAAAGAAGCTTCGAGGACAGCTTCTTCCAGCAGTAGGGCTGATGAATCTTCAGGGACTGATCCCATAGTCCGGTGAAACAAAGAATTGCTCATTTCACGGTGAGGTTTTGCAATGGCAGATTTACCAGGAATAGCAAATAAATAATTCACAGTTTCTGAAGATGCAAAGATAAATTTTCTTTCTTTTACTTCAAATCTAGTTCTGCCAGCTGCTAAAGGCCTACAGCAAACATCCCCCTACAAAATAGAAAATGAGGGACAAAGCAGGAGTTTCACATTGCAGTTATGTGTAAAAAGACTCCTAAAAAAGAAAAAGCTCCCTTTCCTCCCTAGCCCACCCCACCCACACACTGCTGCCATGAGTCCACAGGGAAACAGAATATTTGTGTTATATTACGCTGAAACTTCTGGAAAAGAAAACAAAATTATAATCAAACATTTAAAATTTCACCGCAACACAATTCAGTAGAAAATCCCCAGCTGGACTGGATGTAAATAACAGATATTGAGTACAGCAATTTCTTGTGGTTTCCCAAAAATGCTCAGGGTTCATAGCATTACAGCACTTTGCAATAACTCACAGCAAACTGGGGCAGTGTGAATTTATACCCCCTGATCCTAAATTCTACCACCTTGGCCTGAGCCAGCTTTCCACAGTGAAAGCACCCTGGCACCCTGGGCCAGCCCTGTGTTTGCATTACTACAGTCACAGGCTGCCCTTGGAATCCCTCTTTGCAGACATGCTGCCAGTCCTGCATGTGCCTGAGCTGCCACTTCACTGGATCAAATTAGTAGCAGCTATTTTAATCTGCTGCTGGAATACATCTGAAGAAATTCCTTGCAATCCCTTACTTCTATTCCCAGCTGACAAGAGAGCCACCTAGCAGAGAGTGCATGTGCAAATTGTGCCCCCTTGAATCACGCTGCAACCGGGCCAGGAGACACTTCTGAGACAGAGTCAGAGAAGTGGGTATTTGCTTTATTCGGCGCGCCGGGTGTGTGGGGATCGCTCCTCCAAACACACACACCGGTGTTCCCTACAACACAGTATTAAGGGTTAAATTATGAATATTCATCACATTCCTTGGAACAGGTGTGGTTATACAAATTCTTTCTCGGAAGTCATTAGCATATGGGCCACGCATGCGCTGTGTGTCCTGGTGGTCGCGCTGAGGAAGACCTCTCCTCTTCCTCGGGGGTCTTTTCTGATGAAGGCCAGTAGTCATCCTCCCAGTGAACTTTTCACCTTTCTCCCTGGGCATGCGTAGTCCTTTGAGGAATGATTCAGCAGTCTCTGAGATGATCCTTGTCCCCTCTATCTTGACAAGATTAGGGTGAATTTGGCTTCTTAGGTTTTGTAATTAACATCTTCTGTTTGAACGAACATTTGCTGTCTCCCAATAGTTAACTTGTGCTTACATGAGTTAGTTATTGACTGCCCCTTCTTCACCCTGGCCAGAGCCTTCCTTCCGTGCCTTGGACAGGAGATGGATGTGGGGTACCTGCTCCATGCTGTGAGCACCACTCCACCCAGCGTGGACTGAGCAGCACAGGCTGCTCATCATGGTCTCAGCCTCCTGCTCAGCGCTTTGGTAATGCCGAATCCATGGAAAGGATGGCTGGGGACCAGCCGCAAGCCCACCACAGCCTCAACATCCCCTTGCCTGTCTGATGCCAGTGTGAGTTCTTCATCCCCCAGGCTGAGGGCTGCTGCATAGTCAAACACTTGCTATGTGTACTATAGCATCTAGTCCAACACTACTTAAATCAGAGAAGCCACCAGATGACCTCCTCTGTGTCTTGAACCTTTGTTAACTGCTCATTGATATAATCAGAAATTAAGTGGGCAGAGAAGAGGGGGCAATGCTTTGTTTCCTGCCCTGTCACAGGGACAGGGTCCACTGCTCTGTGTGTACACTGTTACTCACAGATGTGCACTAGGTTACCGTGCAAGAATTGCCTCCAAAGAGATGATGAAGAGATGTCATTATAACGCATGGGTCTCTTTTCCCTACTAAAGATAAGCAACACATAATGTTGGCCTTGCACACTAAGAGGTGGAGAACAGCACCTCTCAACACCAAAATTTAGGAGATTCCCTACAAGAATATGTGTCCCCCTACTGCACAGAGCTTTTATGGACCTGCCTAGGTCCCAAGTGATATAACAGTTTTCCAAGAGTTCCCTCTAACTCTGAATTTTTGAGAGACTCAGGATAAATTCATCTGGTTATGACACTATGCAGAACATGGTAACAACCAGAAGAAAAATAACTTATCAAAAATATTACTTTCTTTCACGTAAAGAATCAAACTTTAAATGATTCCATCTGTCACTTTCATCTGCACCCTGTTTCATTGTCTGGATTTCACTCATTAAGATAAATTTCAAGCCAGCAGATCATTTTTACCTTCAGGGCTTTGATGAAATGTAGTGTTTGGGACTTCCTCCCCTCCTCCATTTTGACAGCCATGACAGAGGAATAAGTTTTTCTCTCTTATGCTGCTTTGCAATTGTATGGAATGGCTTTGACCTTCCAAAAGGGAAACACACTACAGTCAAATTTCTCCTCCTTTCACCATGGGACTAAGGAGCTGGCCAAACCCTTCCAATAAGTTTCCCACTCAACTTTGCATCATAAAACACTCTTTTCTTTATTACTCCATCTCCTCAAAACTTCCTTAACAAACCTCTTGCCCTTTCAAGAGGTGGGCTGGAGAGCTTCTATGCTGTGCAAATGGTTCAGACATCTTTGTTTCTTCCCTTAAAAGACATAAAAGCAATTTGTTGAATTCCTTACCTCATAACCACAGTTGTACACTGTGCACTCTGTGTGTTACAGGTCCCCGTGCTTTCAGCCCCAATGACTTGTTTTACTGTAAGTGTTAATTATACATTGGAGTGGTTTCATGAGGAATGTGATAAATCATCTGCCACTTAAAGTCTTTAAATCAGGCTGAGTGTTTTCAGAGGGGTCCCGCTCCATGCCTGAAGCACACAGAGGCTCCCAGTACATTTACGGGAGGGTGTATAATCACATGGTCATGGTCAGCCATGGTATTGAAGAATTAGGAGATGGGTGGGATGGCCTTTGTCATGCAGGATGTGAGATTAGTTGGACTTAATGGTCTGTTTTGGCCTTTAAATCTATGAATAGGGAAAAGGAAAGAGGAAAAAGAAAACGAAAACTAACAAAAGTCCCTATTATAACCAGCATGTTTCTGCCTTCTGAAAGCAGAGCCAGAGGGACTGCAGGCAGCTGGGGCTAAAAATGAGTGCTGGGCACCCCTGTGCTCTGCCCCTGCTCCCAGAGCTCCCCAAGCTCTCCTAAGCTCCCCAAACAGGTTCTTGCAAACAAAGCCAGGAGCCCAAGCCCACTGGGATTTGCTGACATATTTCAGAAAACAACAGATGTGAGCACACACACCATGCTCAAATGATTTTCAATTTCTTTCCCCCCTTGAAGTCACTTTAGGTGTTCCAGAACTAGAAATCTAACACTTTTTCTATTTATAAATTAAGCTAATTAAAATTTTAATCTGGTGGACATTATCTTATTGCATAATTAGAAGATCTTATATTGCAGTGGTTTGGTTAGTACCAATCCTTTTTGCTCTAAATTATGTTCATTAATTGAACAGGACTTAGATAGGCGCTTATAAGGTACTAAGCCAGCTATCTGTTCTTAACAAAATACTCAATTCTCCCTTTCAGCTATACCTGCTCTGAGCCTGCAAGCTTTATGCTATAATAGTTTTCCTTTAGTGAAGGATGGGCTATTAACACCCATGATCCACATGGGAATTTGAGGGACTGTAGGCACCCTCATAGACACCATTGTAGACTGACTTCACAGAGCAAACACAAAGGACCCTTGCTGGAAAATGGCAAATCCAAACCCTACCCACTGACTTCCTGATATCATCTGCTTAACCATGGGTTATTACATAATTAATTACTCCCAGTTCACTATTAAGTCCCAAAGAACCTTTCTATAGACTAGAATCTGCCATACATTTAAAAGAGATTACTGTTAATTAATTTAGGTCATCTGCATACTTAAAACTCAGCTAAGCCCTCTATTGCGTCACCTGCTGTCATTTCAGACATGTAGGACTTCCAAACTCCCATAGAAATAGAAAGGGATTAAACTCATCTACAGAGATATAAAACATTTTAAGAAGTTGCTTTTCAACTTTTCCCACAGGGCCCTCTGCAGAGTAGGACCTGGGATCTAGCAGAACCGTTCCCGCTGGTTATCCATCCCACCAGGAGTCAACTTCCCTCCAGGACTTTCCACCCAGTGCTTTCCAAAGACACTAAATTTCCTGAAAGGGTAAATAACACGTTAAACCACAATTTATCTACTCCTGGGGTCAAGGCACCCAAACTGGTGAACGTAAATCACTCAGAATATTTATGATGTACTGACACATTTCCATTCTAAAATAGGAGTCTGACACACATAAATCCTCATAAATGCTTCTCCCGGAGCCATCCTCATTCCATTCACCTCAGACACGGTCACCAAATCTGCATGGAAACCTCCACAATGCCTGAGGCTGATGTGGATGGGCTGAGGACTCTGCTACTACCACAACAAACGAGTAAATAATTACATTAATAATGAGCCAGACCTTCCAACTGGCCAAGCCACAAGAGCCAGGGCATTTTTGCTAAACAATTTCAGATTAAAAAAAAACAAGCAACCTTCTGTCAAAACTAAACAGCTCCATGCAGCAGAAATCCCTTGGATAAAAATTGCTATTTTTCCATAAGGAAAGCAGAAAACAATTCAGGAATAAAAATTCTTGGTTTTTTGGGGTTTTTTTTTGCAAAAACACACACAATGACCCTCAGAAGAGGATGTGAAAACACTGATTATTCCTCAGGTGGCAGCTTCTTCTGAAAAGATGGAGAGTTTTAGTAGAAGATTGCATCCAAGGTTTAAAAAAAAAAAAAGGCAATTTCGTTAGGCTCTATTGTCAGCTCCCCTTCATGAGCTGCTTTGGGATTAAGGAGTTGACAGCAGCCCTGTTAGCTAGCAGGGAATCATGTGGATCTGTGGGGATGTGGAGTTCTCAGCATGGCAGTGAGCCATAGGGCACAGCATGCCCAGAGCAAACCTGCAGCTCCCAGTGCTGAGTTAGGAAACTGCTGTGAGATGGGGAACACCCGGCGAGTTGCCGTCTCACAAAGCTGAGCTCAGGCATTCCTGCTCTTTTCAGGTCCTGTTTGGAAATCAAGACAAAGTTGCTCCACAGTGGCAAAACAGACAGCGCTTAAGCAGAATCCATTTCCTAACCAATACTCATTTCCAGAGTAGTCGGTGACTCTGCCCAAGGTGAGGCCCAGCAGCCCTCTCTGCATTTAATTTGCACACTAGTTTTGTTCAGGTTACAGTCCCTGCATCGCCACCTCTCCAACACTGGCATTTTCCAGGCTGACAGCCAAAGGGATGCTTAGGCAGATATTCCTGCAGACAGAAAGCCAAAGCTGGTTTGCTTTACATTTGCTCCAAGAGGGGCAGGACGGAGAACAATGGTTTGCATCCAGGCAAGATATCTGAGCTCATCACTCAGAGTTTGCTTGCAATGAGTGTTCCACCATGCTTGAGGTTTCTGCTGACCAGACCCTCTACCTCCCTGCCCCCACTGCCTGTAGAGCTGTGTCTCTCACTAAGGTGATATCAAAACTCAAGGTGTATTTGCTATGAAGACAGGGGTTCACATCCCATTGTGTCACCCATCTTGAACTTCCTTTCAGGGATCCTGAAGCATGGGATCACAGCAGTGCTGGTGGGAAGAGCCTCTCATCCAGCCTCCTCCTCAAAACAGGGTTATCACCAGCACTAAATAAGCTCGGCCATGGCTTTGTCTAGCCAGAGCATGAAAACCTTCCAGGCTGTATATGACACAATCCCACTAGATGATCATGCATCTGTCTCACAGAGAAGTTTTCCTGGTCTCCAGTTTGAGTCTCCCAAGCTGCTGTTGCCCCTTGTAACATCATTTGCCTTTACCAAGAAGGGTTTGGCTCTATAATTTCTGCAGGTAGCTGTAGGTTGCTCTTAGCTCACTCCTTCACTGACCTAAACCAGCCCAAGGCACATCAGCCAGAATCTTGCAGGGCATCCCAAGCCCCAGAAATCTCCCTCCTCTCCAGTTTCTCAAGTCAAACTGGGTTCAGCCAGTTCTGGTAGCACAGGTCTAGGTCTTGGTCTGTACTTCACAACATACATCCCAGTCCCTTTGACCCAGCAAAGCAAAAGCTGCTCAGGACACCACTGAGCAGGGCACAAAGCTCTCCACACATATTCTCCAACAGCAATGCTGAGGCACTCATGCAGGCAGAAAAGAGAAACCATTCAGTTATGATTTGTCCCGTTCACTGAGTTGTCTGAAAACTGCAGCTTGGGCAGGCATTAAAGCAGCTACAGCCTCAGTGGCTCAGTAGATGCCCACTTTTTGGTAGCCTCCAGCTATGTCCTAAAGCCTTCTCAGCCTCCAGCCTGAATAAAGCCCTCCCTTTCCACTTAACTTCCTAGTTCACATGGCAAAACAGCTTCCCAAAATATTCCTGTGGCACACCAAATAATCTTGCTGTCAGGATTCAAATTTCAGTGTGATTGGTAATGACTGCACCAGGCATTAGAACTGGGTTATTAAAATATCTTTCATGATGAACAATGTAAAATAAATGTGGATAAATTGTATTACTCTGGGTCATTTAATTTTAAGTGCAGCAGCCTCTGTATTTTTTTGCCACTTAAATGATATGCAGCATGAAACAGCACAAATAAATACAGATGTAGAGAACATTAGATACACTTTGTAAGAGCAAATTATGCACGTTCACATTTCATTGTACTTAGATCAAAATTAGGTGGTTTTCCTCCATTATCTCGGTGGATACACTAAAAGTCAGTGATTTATGAAAGAAACTGGTGTGAATGCCATTATAATTGATTAACCTAAAAGACTGGTGACCTACTTATAGATATACAAATATGATTATAATTGTGAAGTAAGTAATTGAATATTCTGCAGGACTTCTTTATAATGTGACTGTAATGCATAAAAATAAGAGGTAGAAAAAAGGCTTCAACACTGTGCATGCTCTGAGATCCTAGGGAGAGGTGCTGAGTGCTTCCTGCTCTCTCCTGTCAAGGTGAATTGGTATTGAGACATTGCAGAATCAACCCCCTCCTGAACAGCAGCATTTCCCTGAAACAGCCTGTCCTGTGGATAAAAGGCTCCACTGTGCTTTGTGGCTGCAATAACTTTGGACACCCTGAGAAGACCTCATTGTCTGGGAGATGCTGCGCACACAGACCCCTCCCGAGTCATCTCTACTGGAACCCCTTTTCAAAGACTTTCTGTGAGTCAAGAAAGAGGGACAGGCCAGAGGTCATGAAGATATAAAATGAAGCTATGGGTCCCTGTTTCTAAACCACCGCTTTGCAGGGAGACTCAGCACTGCCGTAGTGGATTTGGGAGTCTGCCAAACCTCAGGTCTCTGCCAGCTGTGACTCTGAGTCCAGCACTGCTGCCATGTCTGCTAACAGGTACGAGCACCCACTTGCCTGTGCTACAGCCACAGGACACAGCAAAGACCATCTCCTTGCCTCCAGTGTTTTGAAATCTACATACAGAACAGGAGGCAAGAGATGAAGATGGTCCCCAAGTGCTGGTAGCTCATGGGTTGAAGTCTAAAGACCTTACCTAGACCATCCAAATGGCTATAATCTGCAATCCCAGGCAGTGCTCCTTGCTAATTAAGTTTCCCAACACCTTGTCAGTGTGTATCCTGCTGGACAATGTGCCAGCATCACCCAGCCCACAGCTGCCTGCAGGCCCTCATGGCATTATTATGTGTCACAGATTTTGCTGTATCTTTTGCTGCCAGTCACTTCTTCTGACTTAATTTGCCTGAACTCCTCTGCATGGACACGGGCGGCAGAGCTAACCTCTGACAATGACACACACCAGCTCTCTGCAGAACAAAATTCTAGATTCTTAATTTGAATGGCTAAATATATCAAAGCCCAGTGATGAATTATTTAAAATCTATACAAATTTTGATGCTGCATACTGAGCTAGAGACTTAAATGCACCTCTGCAATTATGACTCTCTCTGTCTACAGCTCCATCGTGGAAAAGCATCCATATTTAAAGCCCCTGGGGTAAATGATCTGTTACAATTCCCTGGACTGGAAATCCTAGAGATGATGTGGGAGCCAGGACTTGCTGGGATGGGATTGAGTTAATTAGCACTGTGTCTGAGGAGAGCCATAACAGCATAATGAAACAAATAGAATAAAAGCAGTTTAAAGTGACTCCAGTGGATTGATGGGCACACGCTGCTGACTGTGGAACAGTCATGATTGTACCCATGCGTGCATGGCTCTGCATTTGTCATGCATTGCTCACTCTGGAGGATAGGGATGAGGAAGAGGGTGGGTCATTGCAGCTCTGCAAGAACTCTCTGGCATGATGTGTGTGAGGGGCAGAAAGGTGGAAACCACTGCCAGCAGCCCCTTGCTGCCACAGATACCTGGCTCAGTGTCAGCCCTGCTTGTGAAGAGCCAAAGCCACCACCCCCCTAAACCCTCATGCAGGATGGGGTCAGGTCCAGCACACACAGCTCCTCAGAAGCCACAGTTAGGGATGCACTATAGCACCAGGAATGCCTGGCTCCCCAAGGATAACCTTGCATGCAGCTCCTGCATCAGCTGTAGGTATCCCACTGCTGTTGAGGGGCCCTGGCAGGGCTCGCAGGACTCCTGTCTCCTTGCATCCTGCCATGGACTTTGTCATGCACATGCTGGCAATGGCCTTGGTATGTCCTACAGCAGAGCAGTATGTCCATTCAGCTGCAGAGCCACAGACATTTAGAGCACATCCCAGAGAAAAGTTTGTATCCCATCTCCCAAGGAGTTACCTCTAAGCTTGGCATGCAAGTGACTGGATGTAGATGGCCATGTCTGACTTCTTCATCCATCCTTTCCAGTGCTGAGAGCCGCCAAGGGATGACTGACAGGTTCTGCTTTTTCAGTGTGTTTTGCATTCTTCTCAATATTCAGTTGTTTGGAAGAGAGTATGTTGGCCCCAGCAATGCTGTGTTTGAGAGAGGTGCTGGCTTCTTCAGTGTAAATTGTTCAGGGTATTTTTACAGTCAGCATAAAAATACTGACACTGCCTGTATGGATAGCTCTGTTATCGTGCCTAGGGCCAATAAAGAAAGTGTAAGGAAAAAAAAGAAAGCCATGAGTTAAATCCATACTTTACAGCAATCACACTCTTAATTTTTAAACGTCTCAAATTCTAGCTTCCATTAAAATGAATCTGTAAAAGATAAACAGAACTGCCAAGGTGCACTGTTTTGAAGCAGTGAGATGACTCCCAGCTTGGCCAACTATTCTGACTGCCAAATATAATATACACTAAAATGACAAAGCAGAACAATCCAAAAGACTACATACTATCTCTATGTCTACCACAGGGAACTGGAGCTGTGCCCAGCAGTGGTATCTAGTCCTGGGCATTGCCTACCTACTGAAAACTAGAGAGGACTGCTGGGGACAGGTAGCAGCTATTAGCTGAGCTACTGAAATGATACCTGCAGCTTTGCTTAAACAAGAGGAGCAGAAATAAACCCAGTCTGGCATTCTCCATAGCCAAACTCCTCACTCTTGCTGCAGAGGCATTTATGTTGTGGCTTTGCCCAGCCCATTATTGCCAAAGAGTCTGACCCACACAAGCCATATAGGAGTTTCATTGCTCCAGCATCATGACATATCTCTTTCTACAGAGCGGTTCCTCACTCCTACCAGCAGCAGCTGGGCCAAACCCTCACTTTGTGCTTGCCCCCTTCACTTGAGACCTCCTCTCCTTCCAGATGCACTCCACAAATCCAAGCTAATGAGAATTGTGGGGCCAAACAAATCCCTCTGGGTAGCACTTGTGCCACTCTCATCCCTTCACATATATCAGTTGCTCTTCCTTCCTAAGCATTGCTTGGAGTGAAGACAGACCTGCAGTGAAACAATCCCAACTTTAAGCCCATTGCAGAAATTAAAAATGACTTGCTTTCAGTTGGATGCAAGGCTTACTAATTTCCCACCAGCATTCAGGTGGCAAGTTTGCCACATGAATAATTGCGTGTCCAGAAAAGTGTTCCACTGGTAGGGTTATTAGCAGGAAAACAGGAATTCAGTTGGAAAGCATTAATAAAACTTGAAGACAACAGCTGTTACAGTGATTGATCCACTATCCAAGTGTACACAACTCATATAGGATGAAGGAGCAGAGGTTATTGCACAGGGAGGGCATGCTGAGAAGTGGGATAGGAGACAGGGTTGCTATAGAGGCCAGGGATAAAAATTGGTACTATCAGGTTCAAAGGCATTTAAAAACCCCACACATCTTTTCCAAAGCTGACTCAAAATTAACTTTTAGTAGTTTGCAGCATTTTTTGCTTAGATGGTTACTTGCTTTCTTTTAATACACATGGGCAATGGAAGCAGAAGAGTTTTGTATGTGTCACAGAGAAACTTCTGTTTATTCTCCAGGATCAGCAGATGCTGCAGTGTGAAGACTGCAGATGCCCAAAGGAACACATCCAAATATGCCCAGTGCACCCATTCCTCCTCCTGAGGGGAGTGATGAAATAACCAAGCTCCTTCAAGGGCTGAAAGAAGGATTAAGGAGAGAACCGAATTGCCCATTGAAATGCCAGGAATTTCTGGCCCACTCTGTTGGATCTGGTGCAGGGCTCTCCTGCTCATGAATAGCTGCACATCAGGAACATGAATCCTTTCTGTTTGTGTGCATCAGGAGTTTGTCCTTTGGCACTCACTGAAGTCAGTTTTTGGTCCGTCTGGGTAAGGATGCTGGTAAGAAAAGAAGAAAGTGAACCTAAGGTGGCATGTTTGGCATGTAGAAACATGCTGTGCTCTTCTGCAGCTCTCTTTGCCTTCCTGGAAACACCCTTTTCTGCAGGGATATTCCATCCATCCCAGCAGTATTGCCTTTGCAAGAGCTGAAAGGAAAATCCATGGCCATAGCAGAGACAGAACAGTGGGAATTCAGGTCCCTCCATGCAGGACCATCACTAGAGCTGGGAGCAGGCTGTGATCCACCTCAGAGTGATCACATCATGGCATTACAGGTTCTGCCGACTGCACTATAGGGTGTTGAGCTCACTGCAGTAGATTTCCTTCCAAAAGGAAACAAAACCAACCCTTTTCCAGTTTATTATTTCAGCTAATTATATGAACCAACAGTATCTCGTCCAAACCATTTTAGGAAAATAAGTGGAGAATGTTTGCAAAACCAAAGCAACCATTTTTCTCCTGCCAGGGTGGCAGATGCAAACATAAAGAATAACATGTCCATAAGTCTCCAATCTCAACTTCTTATGAAACAAAATAAAAGCAATCTTGTTGTGAACTGATCCAAAGCAAATACAGTATTTCAGAACACGCTGCATTTAGTTGGTGGGGCTGATTTATATGATGCAATTTAAAGACCAGTGTGCAAATATGGAGGGGAAGACTATTTCCCCTTCACACTTTCTTACCTCACAGACATTGTTTTTGTTCTGCATGTAAGTGAGGAGCCCTTGGCCTATGCAGCAGCTGCCTTTGAAGGATGAGCACTGACAAGTTTCTATGGCACTTCCAAAAAGGATTGTTTTAGAGGCCAGAGGTTCCCTTCGTCATACAGAATGTTTTGCCATTTATTGTGTGATCTGTGAGATTATCACACAGTGGTCTTCAAAATAAATACTGCCGAAAGCATGCCCTGCCCAACTTCAATTTGCAGGCACTACATCTATTCCCAATTTACAGCTGGAAAGAGAGGCAGGAAGAAGGCAACAGAAGGCTCCTTGGGGAAGTGGTAGAGTCATCAGCCCTGGAAGGGGTCAAAAAATGAGTAGATGCGGCACTTCACAATATGGTTTAGTGGGAATGGTGGCATTTGCTCAAAAGCTGGACTTGACAAACTTGGAGGTCTTTTCCAACCTTAATGGTTCTATGACCTTTCTCAGGGCATCTCTGTTCACTGAATGTCAGTGCTGGTAATGCTGACAGGCAGCGGCCACCACTGAGCCTGGGGTGGCAGGTTGGGATCACCATGTTGTACCATCTCCTTTGTCACATACCATCTGAGAGGCAAAACATCATGTTTGATGTTTCCTCAACCCTTTTTCTGAGAAAGTGCTGCTCCAGCCATCATCTCTGTTCTGTTTTTAGATTTCATGGCCAGTTTCCAAGATATAGCGGCTTTTCAGCAGGCAGAAGAGCACCTCAGTTGTGTGGCACTGCAGTCCTACTTAGAGATAATTGCTGAAGTAAATCAGAAACAAGGGGAGACCTAGTAAAAAATGGAAATCACATGTTTTAAAAGTAAAATTAAAAATAAAATAAAAAGGAGGAGAAATACCACCAGGATAATTGTCATTTTCACTATGGACATCACTGAAGGGTTTCCAAAACAGGTCCAGTTCCAGTTCTCAGTTTGCACTGCTAAACCTTGATCCATCATTTTGCAGTGAGCCTAGGCATCCATTTGTTAGGGACTGTAGGCTTTCTGAATGAAATCCTCCAGCTGTCCCTCATGGGCTGCAATCAGGAAGGATGTGAAATGCTCTGGATGGTTGCTGCTGCTGCCTTGAACAAAAGCGTTCCTGAGTCCTTCCCCAGCTCAACCTCATCCCACTCCCTGTTCCCTGGAAGAACCAAAGCTGGCCAAATCAGTGGTTTACATCCGGACACCCTCATTATTTTGGGCTGCATCAGCCCCGTAGCACCACAGGCTAGTGCAAGCCTGGGGTTGCTCTAAATTACACTTCCCAGGAGAGAGGGAGGTCAAAATCAGTAAATATATTGATTTAGTACCGTCTTTGCTGTATCCCTTGTTGCCAGCAGTTGCATTTGTGCATTTTGCATGCCAGTGGTGTGAGAGGTGCTCTTGAAAGGTGCTGAATCCCAGGACTTGGAGAGCCCTGATACCTGGATTTCATGAGCAAGGCAAAACAGACACTCTGAATTAAAGGAACATCTTATGGCAATGTCAATAAACAGATTTGCTAATTAATACCGATTCAATTAAATTTATTTAGGACTCACATTGCTAACCAAAGCTCTTCTTCCCTCACATCTAGTTATTGCAAAACTTCAAGCAAGGCTGGGCATTTCCCTCAGCTTCATGAGGAATCTGGCAGCTCCTGGGGCAATGAGCTGCAATGTAAACTGCTGGACTGCCCAGCCCTGCTGGTGGCTGCAGGATCCCCACAACATTCCAGGACTTTTCTGCAGTGAAATACGCTTGATATGGAGGTCAGGTAAACTGTGCTGTGCTGCATTCAGGAGCTTTTTTCAATTAGGACTGAAGACAGTCTCCAGTCTCAAAGTTCAGATATTCAAAGTCTGAGGGTTGTTTAAAGTTGAGCATGGTTGAGCTGGGCTAGACCTCCATTATTTTCTTAACACTGGCTTTTCTGGTTTTTTTTATTATACTTAATACTCCCTTAACGTAGACTCTCCCTGGACTTGTTCTGGGATGTGCCAAACTCCTATTTCTTGTAATAAGCAGCATTCCCCTGCGAGAACACAGCCGTGACTTGGTGACTCAAATTTGCGAAATCACTTTGTTTCTTATAGAAATCTGATTACCACTGGAAAAAGAAGCTCCTTCATTTTCAAAGCAAAGTTGCCTGTTCTGCTTCAGACAAAACTGTGGATGTTTCCACAATTGCACACCGACCTGTGTTGAACAAGCCAGCTCATCTCAGCATGACCAGACTTTATCAGATTTATTCTATTTAAAGAAAGTCACATCACAAATAAATAACTTCAGTGGTAGATTGCAGTATGAGAAAAGCAAATTATTTGGCAACTATTCCCCTTTACTTCTCCTCCTTATTCACCTGGTTTATAGGGCTATTAACAAATTCACCCTGGCTAAAAATGTAGCCTTAGAATAGATGAGACAACCTCACCACTCTTCCACTTTATGAAGTTTTATTTTGAGTCCCTTTTTCCTCTTGCCATCTAGGGACTCATGTCTCTGTGACACTTTCTGATTCTCTGCTGCCAGTATGGGAGGGTGGCTTGGAGATGAAGCAAGGGGACTTTTTTGGTGCCCTCCCTGAAGGAAAATGGCTCCTTGCTGTAACTACAGTTCTGCGAGTCATTTTGTGCATCACTGGCACCTCACCTCCTTGCACACAACCTTCCTTCCACCCACTCCCTTCCATCCACTCCCATGGTGGGTTGGGACTGGATCTTCTTGCAGGTAGGAAACACAATGATACCCTGTTGGGTGGGTCAGCCCAGGCACTGCCTCTCCATGCAAGGTTGCTCCTTTTATTGCTGTGGTCCCTTCTTCCTGCAAGCATGATAAATGTCAGAGCTCTTCAACCATTTTCATATAGGAGAAATAAAGTTTTAATTATTAACCTTTATAAATTACAAGAGCAATACTCTAAAAAATAGTTTCTGGCCAGGTCTGAGCTATTATGCTCCAGCATGATATGCTGAGCCCCCATCTGCATTTATTTTCCATACTGTATTCAAGTCCTCTTATGTCATTGAGATAAGCACTCAGGAGATACATGTTTTCCAAAATGATGTCCTCATTCATCATTTCTTCCTCGCTGCTCAGACTGATTACATTTAATTCAAGAAGAAAGAAGCCTCGCCTGGGCCCACTGAGCATATAAGGTTAAAAAAGCAATACAAATGAAGCAACAGCTTCCTGGAGAAATGGCTACAGAACACAAAATAACAGCATCCCTTATCAACACCGATGCTGTGTATTTTCCTCCTAATTTTCAGAGAAAACTCACAGCACAAATGATCCATTCATCAAGATCAGTAGGTACAACTCTGCTTTAAATACATATGCACAAAAGCAACCACCCTCCCCATTAATAGGGAACGAGCTTTGAGCATTAATTTCGTCTGGTATTAATGCAAAGCTTAATTACAAATAGAGATAGGAGAGCAAAAGCTTGCTGCAGCCTGAACCATTTCCAGTGGCACTTGGCTTAGGGAGAAATATCTTTTGATTCTACAAGTTCTTCTCTGTCACAGTATTTGGCTGCTCCAGGATGCAGCAGGGAGAAATAATGCCAAAATGTGTCTATGCACAATGTGAGCAGTGGCTTCCCAAGCCTGATGGAAGATTCCTTGTGACTGCACACTCACCCTTTCCATGGCAGCCTGGGATGCAGGGTCTGAGTGCATGGAGCCTCCTCAGTGAGCAGAGGGGGATTGGGGGAGTGAGAGGCAGCCTCTACTGAAATGCTTGTTCATCTTCTGCAGGGATGCAGCCACTTCAAGCTGCTCTTCACCAGCCCATGCAGAACAGCACAGCCTGTGCCAGCTCTGAGCCAGGGAGCCAGCTGTGATCTGGGTCCCAATCCTGCACTCCCCTGGCTGCCAGCATAGCTGCTACTCCTTCCCACATTGCTCAGTAGCCAAAGTGATGCTGTTGGGAAGAATTGTGTGGTGCAGTCAGTGGCTTGGCTCTGCGTGGGAGTTTGCACGTGATGGGAATGGGCACTTCGGGTCCTGGCTCATGCATGGCTCTGGAGTAGCAACAAAGCAGCAACAAACCCCCCAAGCCCACTCCCCCAGATAAGCTGGGCTTGCTGCTCCAGAGCCAGACTGGCACCCTTGTGTTTGTAGAAGGAATTTCCCACTAGAAAAGGTGGTTTGCATATTTACTCTAATCAGACTTCAAAGAAATGCCAAAGGAGCCAGAGAAATGAAACACGTACTGAGCCAGCCAAACAGGCAAATAAACACAGGAACAAAAAAGCCAGAGTCTCTGACCAAATGAACTCAGATCAACTCTGAATTTAAAATGAAAATTGAAAAGGACTTTAAGAGATGGGTGGCTTCCCAGCATGTCCAGAGGGCAGCAGATCCACAGCTCCGAGCTCTGCCCCACAGGCATAGCACCAGTATAGGTGTGCAGCATCTCCAGGGCAGCACAGCTGCTCATCCAACCCCTCCAAAGAGTGAAGGGCTGTGGATGCACTGGGGTCCCAGCTACCACTCATTCTCCAGGGCTTAACATGTTGGTTTTTCCCAGAGTAGTTGATGTTTGCTGTAGAAAAATCTTAAATAAATACCTAGCTGGGATATCCTGGGTTTCCTAAAGCTCCCCTCCTAACACTGTGACACAGCCAACAAACAAGGTGTCAGCTGCATCACTAAGTTTTGTGATGTTTTTCTCACAGTACCCCATGAATGCTTTTGAAACACATCCTCAAAGGAACAGAGACACCTAATTCCCATTGAGGCATCTCTGAAGGATAATTCATCCATTTTTTCCCTCTCCCTTGGTATGGTTCAAGCTCTGGCTAAGCTGTTCATAGGCTTAGGGTTTCACTCAACAGCTATGGCACTAAGTGGAAGTAGTTACAATGAGCAGGCCATGACCTGTCTCTCCCTTGGCCTGGACCAAGCAAGCCCTTGTTTAACCGGCCGTCACAGAGGAACCCTGGACACATGGATGGAGCAGTGCAGCTGCTGGCATTGCTGCCCTGTACGACAGGCTGGGAAAACAAGGGATGGAAGTTCTATTATCTCTGAAGCTACGAAAGCAGGCAAAATGTAACTATAATCACCCAGACTGGAGTTCTGCCAGGACATCAGGGCTAATGGTCTTGTTCTTGCAAGAAGTGCCATGGGATTTTTCTAATGATCACAAGTTTCACATCTCATTTGGAAGATAATGAAGAACTCTCACATTTATTTTTGGTCCAAAGGGAGGTAAGGACAAACTGACAGTGTCAAAGGGCACGAGGACTTAGAGATGTAGATTCTTTTGCTCAAGATATCACTGGAGCTTTAACAGCCAGGAGGGATAGCAGAGGGAAAAGAAGAAGAAAGGAAGAAGCGTGTGTGATTTCATATGACTCCTGTTAGTGTTTCAACTTTTTCTGAATCTCTGTGACTCCAGTGACATTGCTGAAAGGAAGGTGAATCTTTTTTCACATGACTTATTCCCACTGTAAAATATATTTGGAGGGAATGAGTTTATAAAACTATCTTTGAGATAATTGGCAAGGATACTCCACTCTCCCATGAAGGTTATGAGTGGGTTAGAAGAGGGTCTTCACTTTAAACTCAGAGCAATGAGAAATTAATAGATCGCCATATCAGTCCCAAGGCAGAGGATCATGATAAACTGGAAACAGGCAGAGAGACTCTTTTTAAGTTATGAAGCGAGAGAAGAGAGATGTATCAAACTCCTGGGAGTTACACGAATTCAGACTGATACCTCTGCCGAGCACAAGCGTGGTGATTGCCAATAAAAGGTCAGTCCAATTGGAGAGGACAAATATTGCCTTATCCTTTGAGAATAAGAAGCATGACATCTCTAGAGATCCTGCCTGTTGCTTCCCTGGAACAGGGAAGCCCTAGGAAGCTGCACCATAATCAGTATATGGAAGTGCTGCCTTTTTAAGTGAAAGCTGCTGTGATACAGATAATGATTTCCCTCTTTCCAGCCACAATCACTTCCATACCTAAAGCTTTGTAGAGCCCCTCTTTTCCTGCTCTGAGCACAAGAAAAAGTGACCATAACCTAGAAAGCTGTAGAAAAGGGGTTGGACAAGAGGAAGAATTGGAAAAGGGTGTTCTGGAAGGTCATTATGTGGGTATTGGCTGTAGTACAGATGGAGCTGCTGGAGTGGAGAAAGAACTGGCTGTGATATTGATGAGAATGAGCGGTTAAATGAGAGCAGTTTGGGTTGCAAAACATAGACTGCCACTAAGATCAGCACTGGAATCAGTTTAATTAATTTATATGATCAATAACCGGGAAGGGTGAAGGTGCAGACCAGCAATGCAATTTGTTCTAGATACAAAACAATCACAAAGGAGCCATCAAAAGGTGGGATGATGCTCTCCGCTCAGACTGCGACAAGGTGCATGCAAAGAGCACATGAAATACTGGTAGGGACAGCAACCAGCTGGGCTCTGTCTCAGTGATCTCACACAACAAAATAGAGATGAATAATGAGCAAACTCAGCCCTCAAGCACAGCACTTGGATGCAAGGGTGCATGAAAGGCACGTTGCAAGGGTGTGCCAAATGGACCTCAGACAAAGGGGGAAAGATGGGCTGGTGTCAGCAGGGAAATGGACAAATCCTGCAGCTCTGCAGACTTCAATTTTTTCATATAGGGAAGAGTACAAATGACACATCAAACATTTAGACATGTTTGCATGGAGCAGAGGCTGAGCAGTGAGGATTAGCTGCCCTATGATCTGGCACAGCAGATGGGAGACTGCCCTGTGAGGATAGGGATTCCCAAGAGATGGGATGGACAGGGCACGGTGCTGGTGGAGGAGAAGGGAGAACTGGGCTTCATGCTCCTCCTTTGTGTCCAAGAACATCCAATATCAGCCTTCAGGTGAGCATGACACAGTATCAGGTGAAAGCACCAGCATCAGGGCTGTCTCTGGCTACACCACAGGAGCTGCAGGAGAGCCCTACAGAGAAGTGGTGTTGCTGGTTAGGCCAATTCCTCGAAAGACTTTGGATAAAACAAGTTTTCTCCTTTTTTTTTCTGTTCCTCCTTACCCCCTTGGAGGGGACAGCCCATCTTTTCCGACTCTGGAAGAGCCATATGCACATCTCGCCTGCCTGCACTTGTGCAGGAGCCCTGCAGGGCTGAAACCCACCTCAGAGCCATCTGAGCTCTGCAGTGATGGAACAGGAGGTCTCACAAACACCCTGCCATTGCTGGGGCTGACAGAGAGGGGAACACACCTCAGCCATGGTCCTTTTTCTGGAGCAAAGGAAAGGGAGAGAGCATACAGGAGTGTGAGCACATAAATGTCAGTCCTTGGGGAGAGAGGCTGAGAACTCCCCCGTGTTTGCTGATCTGTGAACCTTGTCAGAGGCTTTCTATTCTCTCAGAGCAGAGTAAGAAAGAGACAGATGCTGAGATAATTACTACCCTGGCAGAGAACTTATTCTTGTATCCAGGAGAATTACAGTCTCACAGCTGTCTTCAGGACAGAGTGAAAGCATTTTCTCCAAGGTACATTGCAATGGCAATTAATTTTCTTGATAAGCTTAAACTAACCTTTATTTTAAAAAGGAAGATAACTTGTTTTGTGAAGCATCTTCTAATCTGGCATTTACCAAGGGCAATGGGATAATAATTTGAAAAGCAATTAAAGGTACCTTTTTTTAAGCTTTTCAGTGCCTTTTAAAGGTGCTGCAGAGCCTATGGCCCCTCTTGCTCAGGATGAGTCAGTGCTTCTCCTTCCATGGCACATTTCCAAATGTGCGGAGCCCAGACTTTGGAACCAAACTTTAGTGTACAGACCCTCTAAAATAGGTAACAATTTATCCTGAAGGTTTGATCAGAATGTTGGACCATGTTCTTGCATAGCAGACATGTAAAACTAGGAAAGTTCTTCTAAAATATTAGTTGGAAAGCCTTTTTGAAGTGTTTCAGTCTTTCAGAAGATGGTGATAAAATGTTAAATTCTGAGAGCTGTTCCCCTGACCCCAGTGCTCTCTTCCAGTTTTTATAGAAGACCTTTTCCTTAGAGTAACATTGGTAAATTGCTTTGAAGAGAAAGAATGCCACCTTCTTTCTTGCTAAAGAAAGATGTGTATAAATGCTCAGCAGCGTTCTATTATAGTAAATAATCTCTTTATCTGAATGAAAACAATTTTTGGACTACTTTAAATAATGCATTCTAGATTTTTAATCAAAAGAACCTTTATAGTAATACATGTGTAATCATTGCCAAGAACATGAGAATATCTCATTCTAAGCTAAAATGGAGGAGGCAGCAACAAGCTGAAAGGTACAGTTCGTGGAAAAACTATCAGCTTGGTCTTGCTGGTGCTTTTCTTATGAAGCATTTAGTCAGGATTTAGCATACATATGTGACTAACTCCAAAATCAAAGAAGCCATCCCCACAAGAGCACCGAGGAGGAGTCCTCTGGGTTCAACACTATGTACGTAGTAATTAAGCTGCTGCAGGGAAGCTCTCCCCAGAACCATCCATCAGAAAGGATCTTAGCCAGGGACTTCACACTTTTTCTTTATTCCTACAAGTGTAAATGGACTCATGCCAGAAGGAAACTTGATACAGGTGAGACAGAGCAAGGCTGCCCTGGCAAGGCAGCCAAATACGTGGGTACTTGTCCAGCTTGGAGCTGGGTCCTGAGGGCCTTGGGATGAAAACCTCTCTGCATTTATATACTCACATTGCATGGCCAGAGGAAGATGCCCTGGAAAGGTAACGTGGGGTGGCCTCACACTGAGTCACTCTGGACTGCACTGGCTCAGCACGTGCTCAGCAGTGTGACGTGTGTCAGTGCTGCTTCCAAGGATGAAATACAGGGAGATGGAGTAGGGGAAAGTCCAGCTTTTTTCTGTCTTTACCTGAATTGGCTTGGGTCCGGAGTTGAGTGTCCCAATCCTGGGAGCTCCAGGTGATGGGGAGTGGTTCTCATGCCATCGCTCCAGGGAAGTACCTGGCCTGGACACCATATATTGTGAAGCTCCTTGACTCACCTGACCTGCTCCATCTGCCCTGCCCAGCAGCACCACTGAAATGAAAACAATCAAACAAGATATTGCTATAAGGGTGGAAATACATTAGACTTTCAATGCAAAGGAGTACAGGGTGTGCCAGTGTTGGGGGTTAGGATTTTTCCTTTTGTTTTGTTTCTCTCAGGGAATTTTCTCCCATTTGTTGCTGAGAAACAATAACGACCAGTACTTAAGAAAGACAAGAGATGTAGCCACCGAGAAGGAGGAGGACCTGCAGCTGGCTGCACTACTGTAGCTTAGGGGCATTCTCTCGGGAAGGGAAAAGATACTGCGAGATTTTGGCCGGGTGGTGACGGGCTGGGCTCGGCTCCTCTGGCTATCTCGCTCTTGGCATCGGAGGAGGCACAGCCGGTCTGTGGTAGCTGCCCGGAAGATTCGCGGCCACTATGGAGTTTTTGTCCTCCCATTGCTTCTCCTACTGTGGGTGAGCCTTTGCTCGTTAGAGCAGATGTTGCACTGGGACCTTATTTACACCCCATCTCACTGGAAGGGACCTTCACCATGTACTCGGGTGCCTCAGGAAAAACCCGGGACCCCGACCCCCGAGCCCCTCTGAGAGAGCCTCTCCCAGCCGCGTTCAGGAGCTGGGCTGCCGCTGCCCACCCCCGCCGCTTCTCTGCCGCTGCTCTGGGTTTTCACTACACCGTAACCCCGCAGCCCCTGCCTGCTGGGACACCCCCGGTTCCAGCTGCAGCTGCGGAGTTTCTGATACATTTTATTTATTACGCTGGGATTTTGCTCTCCTCTGCCATCCCAGCCGCCGCTCTGAGGTTCCTGCTGCAGCCCATTTCGCCATCCGGAGGGGCCCCGGGCCCGCCTGCCCCTGGGGGTTTGTAAAGGAAGCCCCTTTCCCATCCCTTCTGCCAGCCCGCCGCCATTACCCACGTGCAGAGACAGCCGAGCTCGCACCACAGCGCCCCCTGCAGGCGCGGGGGAACCATCGCACCCGCCCTGCCCGGCCGGGAGCCGCCAGCGCCCCTGCCGGCTGCGAGCGGAACTGCACCCGAGGGGAAAGGGCCTGACAGCCGAGAGAGGCTGGCGCTGGGTTCTGGCTCTGTTTGTTGTTGCTGCCGGTGTTGTTGTTTGTTTGCCTTGTTATTTTCCCATATCTTTTCCTGAAAGCTCCTTAATTTCAAAGTTATAATAACATGGAGGGAAGGGGGTGATTTTTTTTTTTTTTTTCATTCCAGGGGAGGTTCCCGCCTTCCTTAGCAGACACCTGTCTTTCAAACCAAGACCGCCACCAAGGAGAGAGCCAGACCCACTGAAGTAAGGCTGGAGTGTAGCAAAGGGATACACCAAGGCAAATTCCATCTAAGATTTCAGGAAACTTACTTGCTGCGTTTTGCAGCCCTAGGTGCCTTTAGTCCAAATTCTGCTGTCACTAAAAGGGTTTTCCTAAATAATTTGCTGTAGCTAAAAGCAGATGGACAGAATTTATAAGAGGCACAACCTAGGCTCATACAAGTCAGTCTACATCCAGGGGTGGGGAGAAGGATAGGAAGGGATCAGACAGGTTACCCCAGGAGCAACTTCTAGCCCTGAAAGCATTATTTAAAAGTTTTCTTACCATTGTGTCTTTGATGTGTAGCGCACACAGCAACATGATAAAATATCTCCAGTCCCTCCTAATTGTTTTGTGAGATGACCTGTCAAAGCACAATTAGATCATTCCATGCATTGTTGTTATGGGGAAGCTTTGTGATCCTTGAATGTCAAGCTGCCACGGAGATAACATAACCTTTGAAACAGCAGTGTGTCAAAACCAGGAATTGTTTATTATTGGCAATGCTCTTTACACGATGTTAGTGCAGAAGCACTGTAAGGGAAAGGCAAACCAAAAACCCAAGGCTTAATAATGACCATATGCAGCAATAATTACAAACACGCAGCAAAATGGGATCTGATAGTGTGGTCTCTGTACAAGTCAGCTGCACTGCAGAGAGCTTCAGAAGCCCTCATGGCACAACACAGAGTACCCTGACCAATTGTTTTAATATTTAATTTCTTGTACTGCTCCAGCATGGTATCTTGGTGCTTCAGATCTCCAAAAACTATACTACTGGATTTTAGATGAATATGGAAAATCTGGATAAGACTGCTTACCAGAGGGAATTAGGTTACAATATTGCTTTAAGCAGAGAGACCTATGGGGAAAAAAATTGTTTTATATAATTAACTCATTCAAAAGTGTAAGGTGGGCCTGGAATGAATTGATAAGAGAAAACAAATTGCATGCAAACAGATATTTTAACAGCTAAAAATACCTAAGAGTCAAATCAGCCAGTGAAGGGGCCAGGGTGGGGGAGGCTGATGTACATTTAAGGAAGCACACACCAAGGACTGATCCCAGCCACACCATCCCACTTCCCAGATAATCTGCCTGTGTACCTCTGCCTACACCACCTAGCTGCCTTCCTCCAACACATTTACTCATGGTAATTGAAACTACTCCTTAACCTTCAGTTCATAAATGAAATGAGACAACTCTCACAAACTCCACAGGGCAGTTTCTCAACACTCTGATGATCCTTGTGTCTCTCCTGCAACATTTTGCAAGTTTTCTTCATACTTTCTGAAATGTGGACACTCGAAATGCACACAGCACCCAGCAGCTGTGCATCAGTGCCAAATGCGGAGGTAACACAACTTCCCTACTCCTACTGCTCACTATATTTAGCCGTATATCCAGGGAATCTTACTGGTCTTTCAGCTGCAGCCGCAAGCAGGAACTCATATGCATTTAGTTTTCCACAATTCCTTTCCTGAGTTTCTCCTTCCTGAGACAACCCCCTCCTCCACAAGCCTGACCTACATTCCTTGTGCTTGACCTTGTATTTGCATGTCTTCAAATGCATATTTGCCTCCTTGTCCTTGGCCTAGTGAGCTGCCCAGGTTGTCTATTGGTGAGTCCCTCCTTGTTTACCACATTACCAATCTTCAAATAACTTGGGAACCTTATCAGTACTTTCAGAATATTTTTTCTCCATACTATAGATAAAACATTACAAAAAAGCGTAAGAACAGGAGCTGATCTTTAGCAATAAGAAATTAGATAAAAAACTTTCACTTTTGATGTTGGCTGGTCACTCTTTAAACCATTTAATGTGTGCCCTAATGATTAAACATAATTCTTGATCAATGCTTAGAATTTGCAAAATCATAAATGCTTACAGACCTCTACGTATACTAGGTCAATACTATTGCTTTTATTGATCCCAGGAATAATCTAATGAGGAAACAAAATCATGTTAATGTTCTCATAGCCCTGCATTGACTGATACAGATTATCTCGCTTTCCTTCAGGACTTTATTCACCACAATCTGCCCTTCCATTGCTTTCTGACTACAAATGTCAGCCCCAGTCCGTGTCACTCACCTCCCCTGGACACTGGACAGATGAAGGCTTTTCTCCAGGCTCTTCAAATTGTCCCTGATTTTAAGATTAGTCATTTTTGTTCAGCCTAATGAATCAGGACATTTTTGAGAGAATTGCAAAGTACAGCTCCTTTTAGGACCCTCCATCAGAGTGAGATGTAACTTCCACACATCCCAGCTCCTCCAGTATCATCTTACTCTGTGGCAATCAGGAGTGCCATATTGAAGTTATCTGCACGAAAATATCTCTCCCAAGTTTGGATCAGCACAGTAACACCACAACAGCCTCTGGTGGCCCTTCCTACACTGCAAAATTAAACAGCCAGTCATGCAATTGTCTCATGAAAGTTGCCCTGGTGGAGACCCTGCACCATCTCACTGCCTGCCTGTTTCCAATAGAACAGCCTTTGACCACTTCCTAGAAGAGAATTCCCTTAATATTTCATCAGTGATGGTTATTTGCCAGGAAATCTGTTCAACATTAATTGGATGAGTATCAGACGTAGGATTGTTATTTTGTTATTACAAAATGGTTATGCTAATTGACAGAGAATTTAGGACAAAGTTTTATCTTTACTTCTACTGTGTGATCCGAAAGAAGCTAACAAAATGAAAGAGCACAGGTTTTTATCAGAGCTTCCCAAACTCTCCCTTTTTTATGAAGGTAAGTCCTTGCTGACTTTCCAGCGGGGGAAGACATGCAGACAATCAATGTGATTGGTAATGCAGGCTTCGTTTATTAGCAATACAGAGGCACTTATATAGTATTGAGTATACATGGTTATCAGTTCTTTAATTAGTTTAAACTTACGAAAGCACATTCTTACTTCTACATAATTGGGTTAGATAAAAGACTACATTTGGCAAGCTTCTATTATTTATGTTTTGTCTTGAGAGATCAAAGATTTTCCTCCCTTCTCATGGTCAGCACATCTTTATCAGAACAGCACTGTACCTCCTAAAAACTCCCTTTTGGTTCTCAGGCCTGTTTCTCACACAGGCATTTTCTCATGGAGGCATTTTCTTGTGCAGGCTTTTGCTTGCAGGCCTTTGCGTGCACAGCTCTTCTATTGATCTGGTTTTATCAATAATCCATGTCCCTGATCCTCTAACCATTCTCCAACAAGTCCTCATGCTGCATTTGGCTGGGCTAGTTAGTTTTCTTCCTAGTAGATGGTATGGGGCTCTGTGTTTTGGATTTGTCCTGGAAGCACTGTTGATAATACAGGCATGCCTTAGTTATTGCTGAACTGTGGGAATGCGCAAGAAACTGGGAGGAGACACAGTCAGGACAGTTCACCCAAGGGATATTCCATACCATGAGATGTCATACTTAGCAATAAAACTAGGGCAAGGTCACCAGAGGGGTTGCCAACCAGTTGATGAGCAATTGTTTTCATTTGGGTTACTTGTCTTTCTTGGTGTTTATTTCTCTCTCTTTGTTATCTTCCTTTTGACTACAATTTTGACTACTATAATCATCACCATAATAATTGTTATTATTATTTTATTTAAATTATTAAACTGTTCTCATGTCAACTCCTTCCAATTCTCTCCCCACCATCTGAGCTGAGCAAGCTGCATGGTGCTTAGCTGCTTAGCTGGGGTTAAACCACAAGAGCCTAATTTTTAATAGGGAAGGTCATTACCAGCCAGCTCAAAGGCTGTGGTGAGTCCCTAACACTTAGAGCTTCTACTTCAAGAGATGTCAAGTAATTTCTTGGCCAAGCACTAGAAATCTGGTTTAATGCAAGACTCAGTGGAAGGACCCTTCCTCTCCATGGGCTTTCCAGAGCAGACCAAACTACCAAGAAGGGTCTCATCAAAAGCCCAGGCATTCCTCACCCTTACCTGCCTATTGACAGCTCACATCGAGTCACGCTATGTTCTTGTATTCCTCATATGTTGCATTCCTTCTAAACTTCAGTTTGCACTGGGTCAGTGGTCTTGTTTGCCTCTTATGGCACCTGAGTGTACGTGACCTACGAGATGATCAGCACTTGGTGTTTCTCTTGCCCTTTGCACGTGCAGCAACAAGGCTACAACTTTGTGCCATGTTTTTCATCCAGGAGGTCACTGATATTTATAGCACTGATATAGCAGATCATTTGGACATGGAAAATAGACAGGAAATCAATTAGCATCGATGTATGTCTCCAGACTGTTAACTCACACAAATACAAATGACCTTCCCTCTCGACACCCTGTAGTGCTCAGGAGGGGAACAGACCCTGACTGTCCTCCAAAGGGGTTCGAAAATCAGGAGAAAACACAGATGGGAACTTCTCAAAGATAATAGCAATTTCTTTGCACATACTGAGGAGTGTGGTGGCCTCACTAAGCACTAAACAGAGCTAACAAAGCACCAGCAGAATAGCAATAGTGCAAAAATGCTAAAACAGAGCCATTAAAATGGCATTAGTGATTCATGTGGCAAGCACAGCTTTTCTCCCTCCCTTCTGCTTGGTCAGGGTTGCACACAGTGGGCAAGACACAACACCACACCTGGCTCTTCTAACCCCACTGCAACCATACTCACTGTAACCACTGTCCTGTGCTGAGCCTCAGGCCCAGGAAAGGCAAAATTTCTTGTCACCTGGAACCCAGAATCATGAGCTAAAACTCTTGTATGACGAAGGGGAGGGCTGAGAAGGTGGTAGGATCTCTGCTACACAGGCACTGGGAGATGCTAAAGCTCCCTGGATGTCCCTTGCCATCATGCTGCACATTGTAGGTATGACACATGTGGTCACCTCTGCTGCCATGGCATGGTGGTGCTTTGCACGCAGACACTCCAAGAGGCTTTTTGATAGAAAATATTCCAATCTGTGGGAGTAGGGGGGCAAGATATACTGCTTGAAGATAGATCTAGTTTTTCTAGAAGTTGTAAATCCCTGCAGCTAAGCTCAGGGAGCTGCAAAAAGCGAACCACCAAAGAGCTGAGTGATATAATACAAAACCAGTTCCTTCTGAGTATCACTTAAGAGTGAGAACATTCTCACTGGAGCTAGGCATAGATGGAGGACCCTGCAGGGAGGGAGAAGGGCAGCAGAGCAAGCAAACAATACCCCCATGCTATGACACCCATAGATGTCACTGGGCAGTGTCAGCACCCCACCCCAGCACCCCGAGCTGGAAGGAGTTATGGACAGTCTGAGCAGAGCATGGCCAAGGGCTCTCTTCTCTGTGTGGGCACCCAGCAGGTGTTGAGATCAACCAATAGCTATGGCAGTTTGGGTGGCACCTTCCAACCATCAGTTTTCACCTTAGAAAGTCGCTCCCTGCTTATCCAAGGTTCTTTCCTTTGTGAGCAAAACTCCTCCTCTTAGGTGAGGCACCTCACAGCCCCCGTGGGAAAGCTCATGCTTACACATCCTCACTAAATCCCTCTTCACTTGGGAGACAAGGCAGAGCTCAGCAGGAGCCTTGGCAAGACACAGGCATGTGCTGCTGTGCTCTGTGCTGCCGGGCTTCCCCGGGGAAGAGATGAATCCATCCCACAGGGGCTGAGTCACACTGGAGACACATTCCTGTCTGCTGATTCCTGCCTTGGCTCTTGCTCTCCAAAGCCCTTCTGAGATCTTAGTCACACTCAACCCCCTGCTTCTAGGTGTAGGCAGTAGCATGGAGCCACACTGTTTGGTCTGGAGGAAAAAGAGGGCAAAGTCCTGGCAGGAATATAGCTGGTGGGTGTGCAGGGGCACCATGCTGCTCTGCACACACCAAGCAGCTCAGGGAGGGATGGGATGTTCCCTTTTCCTGAACTTTTACAGGCCACATTGCTCCAGGCATCACCACCAAGTGCTGGGGCTTGCACCTAACCCACTCCCACTCTCCTCCCTGCAGGCAATGCATCCACACACTTCAGACAGGCTGTTCTCCAAAGTCCTCTGAAAATGTGGTGCAGCCATCTGTCCTCAAACCAATAAGCATTAAAAAAAATAATTAATAAAAAAATTTTTTAAAAATTAAGTAAAGACCTTTTTGAAAACATCTGAAGGATACTGTGTTATCCAGGACCAAAACCCTTATCGTGGTTTCCTTCCTATACCAAACCTCTACAGGGCTCTACAACCCCCTTCAAACTGAGCATCTCATCACCCCAAGCATGTGGTGATTCACCAGCCTGAGCGCACACAAGGCAATTCTGCGTATGTCTGCTGTTCCTGTCAATCTGTCTTCTTGTGTACTGACAGAGAGAGAGAGAGAGAGAGAGCAGAGATCTCTGACAGTGGGCAGATTAATAATACATTTAATTTCTCCGTGCATCATGAGGAAGAGGAAGACACATAATTCAAGAGCCTTCCCGAGAGCTTTGCAAATTCCTCACAATAGGAGACAAGAGCAGGAAAAGTGCTTTTGTGCTTCAACTCCTTAAAGCTAGTGGCAATGTGTATTTTAATGTAACATTTAAAAGGCACAGAAAGAACTGTGTGTATTATAAATATAAAGTGAAAATATTAAAGCAGTTGATACAACCAAGACATCATTTTTCATAAGCTCTCAGGATCCCAAGATGGCAGCAAAATGTGTCTCTCTGTGACACTGATAGCTCCTCAATATCTCCAAAGAAGAGTTTTGAGCACCCATAAGGAGTCCAAATCAGAGCATCTCTCACAATGGCAGTGACAGCAAGGCTGCTCTGTAGCACCACAGAAGGTCTGGTTGGCCTGCACTGTCCTTTACATGGAGGTCCATCTGCTAGGAAAATGAAACTTGAGCTTTGTTTAGGGAGAAGTGCTAAGTCTAAACAGCCAAGGTGGAAATCTGGCAATGCCAGCAATGATTGGCATTATTTCAAAGCTTGCAGGAACATGGCAGCTCCTGCCTGCCTGTGCAGTGCCCTCTCCTGCCTTTCCCACCAGCCAGGTTCTCCCTGGGGGCTCCCAGCTCTCCCTTCCAAGATGGGTTTCTGCCTGTCTTGGTTTTGAAAGACAGGTGTCTGCTAAGGTAGGCAGAAGCCTCCCTTGAAATGGCAGATGTAACCCCTTTCCCTCCGAGTTATTATAAATTTGAAAATCAAGGGCCTTTAGGCAAAGATGTGGGAAATAGGAATAACAGTTCTTTACTATTATATATATAACCAGTCAAACAAAACAGCAATAACTATGGCAGTAACAGCAAACAATCACAAACCCAGTCCCAGCCTTCTCGGCTGTCAGGCCCTTTCCCCTCGGGTGCAGTTCCGCTCGCAGCCGGCAGGGGCGCTGGCGGCTCCCGGTGAGCAGGGCAGGTGCGATGGTTCCCCCGCGGCTGCAGGGGGCGCTCCGGAGCGAGCTCGGGGAGCACGCGGCTCCGGTGCCCTGGGATCCCGGGAAGGGATGGAACAAAGGCTTCACAAACCCCTGGGCAGCCGATCCCGGACTCTCGGGAACAGCAGGCTGGAACGGCAGGCTGGAGTGGCAGGCTGGAGCAGCAGGCTGGAGCGGCAGGCACGAGCACAAATCCGGGGTGGCAGATGAGATGTATCCAGATGGGAGAACCCCCCAGAGGTCTGGGCAGGCAGGTCGAGCACGGCTACAGCGTAGCGAAAGCTCGAAGCAGCAGCAGCAGGGCAGGGCGGCCACAGCCTGGCCTCCAGCCGGGCAGGGAAAGCGGCTTTGGGATCCCGGCATTGTTTCCAGCAGAAAAGAAAAATGGCTGAAAAGAGGAACCCGCAGCTCCTTTCTCTGCAGCTTCTCTCTCGGGGGACGCTGAGAGTGAACTGCCCCCACACCTAGGTGAAAACAAAAGAGTAGCCAGGTCTTTTGTCGTCTCTTAAGTATGGCCATTTGTCCCCTAGCAACATGCATATGGAAAAAAATTCCTTTAACAGGAAAAAAAAAAAGACTAAACTAAAACCCCAACACTGCCCCATATACTCTTTACCTCTTCACCTTCCTAAAGTTTCCATAGTGCCTGGATGAAAAACATGAGGCAGCAAGAGTGCACAATGCATTTCTTGTCTGCTTAAACACTGGCATTCCCATTTTGGAGAAGGAAATTGTCATTTAAAAACCCAAAGCTATTTCTTGTAGTGCTTCTATATATATGCCTCACTTATACATTCACCTACTTTCAAACAAAGGGAAAAAGATGGTGAGATTTTCTGATACTGGTGTTACTTTACATATCTGACGGGTAGGTACAAAACAGGGAGATAATGAAGGCATGTTGGTGTGTATTCATCAGAAACACACATGGAAAGGCACAGGTTGAGACAGTGTCTCGGTTTTGAAAGACAGGTGTCTGCTAAGGAAGGCAGAAGCCCCCCTTGAAGTGGCAGATATAACCCCTTTTCTCTCCAAGTTATTATATTTTGAAATCAAGGGCCTTTAGGCAAAGATGTGGGAAATAGGAATAGCAGTTCTTTACTCTCTCTATATATATGTATATAACCAGTCAAACAAAACAACAACAACTATGGCAGTAACAGCAAACAATCACAAACCCAGTCCCAGCCTTCTCGGCTGTCAGGCCCTTTCCCCTCGGGTGCAGTTCCGCTCGCAGCCAGCAGGGGCGCTGGCAGCTCCCGGTGAGCAGGGCAGGTGCGATGGTTCCCCCGCGGCTGCAGG